>NC_085859.1:26998684-27011184 GCF_034702125.1 Engraulis encrasicolus | reverse complement strand
ATAATGGGCACCAGGCATATGAGTGTACATGAAGAATTCTGCCTGCCTGCCTGCCTGCCTGCATACACTGTATGTGGAGTTCATTACGAGCATAATATGTATAATCAGATGCAATGTAGATCTTCAGACATGTACTGGACTTGAGAGAGAGAGAGAGAGAGACAGACAGAGAAGGAGGGAGAAAGGTGAGAGAGGAGAGAGACTGCTCACCTCCAGCAGTCAGACTCAACATGAAGACATGTCTTAATCATCTCTGTTCAAAGAGTAAGAAAGGAAGGGAGAGAGAAATATAGTTCATAGTTCATACAAAGACAGAGACAGAAGGATTAAGAAAGAGGAGAGACTGTGTCCATCTCATTGAGTGCATCTTAATATGGGACCTTGCCTCCTCCACTTGCCTCCTCCACTCGCTTCTCGTCATGATGACATCACTGACAACAGCATTAAATTTCAATATCTTGCAAAAGCTCAATTGTTAAGTCTTTTTCTCATTTGCAATTGGGATGGTGAATGAAAAACAGTCCCTCAAAAGTTGTTGTGGCGAGGCTGACAGCTGGGAAACTTTATAGTTTTCTCCACGGAGGAGGGGCCAGAAGGCGGGACGAGGAGACAAGCACAAGTGGAGGAGGCAAGGTCACATATTGGGATGCACCCATTATCTAACCACCTATCCTCACCTTGTGCTTGTGTCTTCGTGCTTCGCTGATGCTCCGCTTCCATGGAGAAAACAACGTTTTTCCGCTGTCAGCCTAGGCACAACAGCTTTTGGGGGACTTTTTACCATTTCACATCCTGACTGAAAATAAGAAAATGATGACCTTTTAATTGTGCTTCTGCGAGTTATTGAATAAAAGATTTATCGTCAGTGACATCTTGCACAAGGAAAGGACGGGAGGTTGGATACTGAAATGGACACACTCTGTTTTACATTTCTTTACATTTCAGTTTTGGTCAACCAGAGAGAGAGGGGAACATATAGAATGCCATGGAGGAATTGATTCACAAAATAAGACTGAAAATAGAATCCTGTGTGGAAAAATGGACTGTGTTATTTACATGGCAGTGACTAATTGAACATGTTGAACATTCTTTGTCATCATTTATCATCTTTTGGCGACACCAACCTTGACAGTGTGTTGTTTATTTATGTCGTGTTTTTGTTTTCTCTCTTCCTTTCCTCCTTCTTTCTTCCTTTTTATTGTATATGAAATAATAAATTGAGAGAGAGAGAGAGAGAGAGAGAGAGAGAGAGAGAGAGAGAGAGAGAGAGAGAGAGAGAGAGAGAGAGAGAGAGGAAATATAGAGAGGGAAGAGGAGAGAGCCTGTATTTTGCATCTACATCTCAGCCGTCACATACTCACACATCTACTGTGGTCAAAGAGCCAGGGCGGCAGACATACAGAATGAAGGTGAAGGTAGTGAGCGAGAGAGAGAGAGAAAGAGAGAGAGAGAGAGTGAGAGAGAGAGAGAGAGAGAGAGAGAGAGAGAGAGAGAGAGAGAGAGAGAGAGAAAGAGAGAGAGAATGTGTTTTCTTCACGTCCGGTGGTGGTCAGTCAGACTCGTCAGACATGTCATGTCCCTTCTTTGTTCAGAGAAACAGAGAGACTGAAGGAGGGATAGAGAGGAGAGAGAGACTTAAGGAGGGATAGAGAGGAGAGAGAGACTGAAGGAGAGAAAGAGAGGAGAGAGAGAAAGAGACTGAATTCTCTTCACCTCCGTAGGCGAGAGAGGGGGAGAGAGACAGGCTGTGCTCTGTTTGCCTGCGATGGTGGGTCAGCCTCATCTCCTCTCGACATGGCACTGGGGTATAAAGATCATGCACCTCCCCTGGGCTCCTCTGGCATGGCTGACGAGGCCAGAGTGGCGCATCAGTGACTGCAAGTGACAGGCCCGAGAAGTGAAGTCTTCTGTACGAGTTAATAATTGATACAAGAGATCAGCGTGTGGCCATCCACTCAAAACAGTCGTCCACAGCAGCGGGAGATCTTACACTTGTGAGGTCTCACTCCTCGTCTGTGTGTGTGTGTGTGTGTGTGTGTGTGTGTGTGTGTGTGTGTGTGTGTGTGTGTGTGTGTGTGTGTGTGTGTGTGTGTGTGTGTGTGTGTGTGTGTGTGTGTGTACCCAGGAAAACTCTAGTACATCTTATTTTGTTCATTCATTATACTAAAATAATGCAGAACTTTTAAATGGTAACAAATGCAAAATCAGATCTTGTTTGGTGTTGAGCAATTTTTTTAGATTTTACACTTGTTTCACGTATTTTACACTTGTTTCACCCCATCATATTTCTTCGAAATCCTCAATATTGTGTCGGTTGTCTCTGGTTGTCTGAGAAGCAAAGTTGATATTGAGCCCATGCTTCCTGAATAGTGATTCTCTCACAAGATTAACTCATTGAGTGCCAGCCATTTTCAAATTCAGACCGGGGGGTTGCCAGGCTTTTTTCAATGTTTGAGTGATTTTTCAAGAGCCATAAAAAATTGAGTTCTTTGTCCATGTGAACAACAAACATACCAGATCAACGTGTTAGGCCCCACCCCCCATAAAAAACGCAAATGACTTGATATCAAGTCTTTGGCACTGTGTCATACATTCTGAAAAGACTCGTTTTCAAGTCCATGGCACTCAAAGAGCTACTGAAAACAAACTTAAGATTTTGACTTAAGTATTTGAAACATTCTAAATGTACAGTATACTATTACAGTACAGCATGCAGTATTTGACCCCGGCATTTGAAAATGTCTGGTTACGGCCCTGCTCACAAGGGGGGCTACTAGTGTGTGTGTGTGTGTGTGTGTGTGTGTGTGTGTGTGTGTGTGTGTGTGTGTGTGTGTGTGGTTGTGTGTGTGTGTGTGTGTGGTTGTGGGGAGGGCTTTCAAGGCCTTACAAAATCAATACAATTCTCCACCACCACCCCCCCTCCTCTCTCTCTAAGTAATCCACACAACAACACAGGACAGGAAGACCGAGATGTACTCATATATTCTCTTATCCAGCCTGGCTTTTATTTGGAAATTTACAGCCATACACCAGCCACATTTGGCGACATGTTTGATAGGTGTGTGTGTGTGTACTAGCGCACAGGCACCTTATGTATAGTTAATCTAGATCATCTTTCATCACATGGCTGGCCGGGGCATAAGTCATAGGATAACAATGGTGGCTGGCTGCTGCCTCTACCTTCTCTCATCTCTTCGCCACTCTCTTTTCTTTTCTCTGTCGCCATCGCTCGTCCTCTGTCTACTCTTTTTCTTTCTCACTGTTTGTCAGTATCTTATTTTCTCTCATATATCTGTATATGTTTTTATCTGTCTCTCTCGCTTTGTCTCTCTCTCTCTCTCCCTCTCTCTCTCTCTCTCTCTCTCACTCACACTCTAATCCCCATTCCCTCCAGGCCTGCTCTGTGCTGCCCTTTCTTTCTTTTCTGTTTCTTCGTGTCATGTTGTGTCGTGTCATCCACCTTTCTTCCTTATCCCTTTCTCCATCCCTTTTGTCGGTCTCTTTCTCCCTCTCTCCATCCCTCCATCCGCCCGTCTCGCTGTCTGTAATTACAGCTCTCCGCTGCAGTTTGGGGTCTTTAAATAGCGTGATGGAGCCGCCTCAGTTTCATAATTCCGGCATGTGGTCATCAGAGCCACTGAGATGCCTTCTGTCTCCTCGCTGCCCCAGCAAGCAGCCACGGGCGGCAGTCTGATGGAGTGTAATGCTCCCCTCCATGAGTGTGCGTGTGCATGCGTGCGTGTGCATGCGTGCGTGCGTGTGCGTGTGCGTGTGTGTCTGTGTGTCTGTGTGTCTGTGTGTCCATGTGCGCATACGTACGTGTGTGCGTGCGTGTGCGTGTGCGTGTGTGTCTGTGTGTCTGTGTGTCTGTGTGTCCATGTGTCCATGGATGTCTTTACTTACTGTATATGTATCAATGTTCCCATGTGTCTATGTGTGTCCATTGGTGCATGCACACGGTATGTATGCATACCTATTGATGCACGCATAAAAGTCCTTTTTCCAAAGTGTATAATCCCTTTGTGTGTGTCCATTTGTGTGTATGCCCCTAACACCAACGTGTGTGTGTGTGCAGTGCTAATGTGTGCGTGTCTGTGTTTGTGTAGTCGCCCATGTGTGTGTGTGTGTGTGTTTGTGTGTGTGTCTCTGCATCTATGTGTGTTTACACGAGCCTGTTAGTGTTCTCAGCTGGATTAAAAATAGATCTGCTTCTATTCTTGTTCTGCCCTGCCATGTCCTTTGATGTGTTTTTTCCTCCCTTTCTCTCTTTTCTTTCTTCACCCAGTGTTGATGGGAAGAAGGAGGCACGGAAAGTGGTGAATAGAGAAGAAGGAGAAAGTTAAAAAAAGAACAGAATCAATCCTTACCGGCAGATAGGATGGAGGGAGGGAGAGAAGGATCATGAGATGGGAATGGAGGTGTAGTGGGTTGGAGGGGGCAACCATTAAAGATGCTGATGAATGGCGTGCGATTGGCTGAGGATGACTTTTTGGTGCGTTTTCATTGGCCGCTGCGCGAGTGAGGAGAGCGAGCTGGGCTGGATGGAGTGCGGGGGTGTGAAGCGACTCATTCAGGGGTCCTATAATCCGCAATGGATTTCAAACCGCCGGCTAAGTGGAAGGAGTTTAGCTTCTCGCCTCTTGGGGAAAAGAGCATGAGTCAAGTGTGTGTGTGTGTCTGTGTGTCTGTGTGTCTGTGTGTGTGTGTGTGTGTGTGTGTGTGTGTATGTGTGTGTGTGTGTGAGTGTGAGTGTGAGTGTGTGTGAAAGAGAGAGAGTGAAAGAGAGAGAGAGAGAGAGAGAGAGAGAGAGAGAGAGAGAGAGAGAGAGAGAGAGATACAGTCATTAACACCCATACACACACTTAGAGAGACAGAGACTGAAAAAAAGGAGCGAGCGAGACAGACAGACAGAAAGAGAGTGATAACCTTGTTTAGTTGTAAGGTCTTAATTTTGTCAGAGGAATTGACCCGGGGCCCCAATTACAGCGCTAATCCCACACTTATCCTGAAACAGAGACTGTGGCTTCAGTATGCATAGTCTGGTGTGAGGCTACGTCAATTATCATCTGCCTTGTGTTTGCCATAAGCAATATGTCCATTTAATTTCAGTCTGTGCAGAAGAGATATCACAAAGTTGTTTATTTTTTGGGAGAAAATTATTTATAGAAATTGCCGTTTGGATGAAGGATTGAAATGCCAGTGTTGACTACATAATAATGTCACCCAGTGTTCTATTCATCACACTAGTACTACATCAGACGAGCCTGTCGAGACAGACTAAATGTGAAAACTTTAGTCTGGGCTCACTCGCATCAGACAGCAGAAGGACCAAATCGTTAACATTATGGTTAAATTCCCTCTACATGGCCTTGCTATGACCAATTAAATGACCACTTTTCGTTTGCTGTAGCTGTTATGTTTCGAGTAAAAAATGTCCAGTCAAGGGCCCAACGTAAAAAAAAAGGTTTTCTAGTTTGATTTAACTGAAAATCACCTAATAACAGGAATGGACAACTTTCGTAATAAGGAGGGCCACCTTTTTCATCGCCACCATCGGAGGGCCACATGACCACGGACCTGACTGCAATTCGCAGAGTTCGAGGTGCAGTTGGTTGCTCACTGACTGCCGATATTGTTTGGAAGGAATAGGAGTGTTTTCTATCGGCCAACAGTATAATTCAGTACAATTCAACTACATAATTCACAACAGATTAATTCTGTGGTGGTTTGAAAGTTATATTTTATCTAAGGGCCACACTGAGTGAGGAGGCGGGTCGCATGTGGCCCTCGGGCCTCCAGTTGCCCATCCCTGATGTAGAAGCTGCAAGGTTAAAGTATACATGCTGCTCCAATAGTTATAATAATGTGCTTTTTGCTGAAGGGAGTCCCAGTACTTTTTTTCCAAAGTGTCCACCCACCAGGATGTGAGCTTACTGTGTGTGTCCATGCTGAGAGTACAAAGTGATGCAAAGCGAAGGAGTCTTGCCCAGCAGGCTTTCAAAAAAATATGGGCCAGTTTCAAAAATGGGCTTTGACAGTTGAAGATGTGGTGCGGCGCTGGACTGTCTGCTGAAACATTCAGTTAAACAATGACGAGAGCATTGCCAAGTTGCCTCTCTCTGAATTTATCAGAAAGAGATTTACGGTTTTAAAGATAGAACTATGGCCATGAGTTCTAGAGAGTGTACATTTCCAGGAACCATGTGAGAGAGGTTCTGCTGAGTTTCATTTATTGACATACGGAGGCTCAACGTAAGCCACTGCCTCCTGCTGAGAGTTATAGTGTTAATAACCATATTCTTTCAAAAACTATTGAGTGTTATTCTATTCAATGAGCATCTGTTTTATTGAAACTAAAACATAAAAACATCAAAGATAAAACTTTAACATGTCTGACTTATTAGGAAAACCCAAGTTTTACTATAACAGTTAGACATATTGAACATTATACATGTACAGTGATTCTCAAAGTGTGGTCCGGGGACCACTGGTGGTCCGCGACAGTGCTCAGGTGGTCCGCGAGGGGATTTCTACTTTTACAAGACTAGCTAGAAGTAGGCTATATATGTAACACAATTACAAAGCGAAACATAGCTGAAGTATTATTTTCACCACAAAAAGGCAGGCTTGTAATGTGAATACATTGCATCGAAATTAGCAGTGTCAATTAGCACCCTTCAACTGTCAACAGTTTTAGGGGGGACAAAGTGGTCCTCAGCATGAAAAAGTTTGAGAAACACTGATCTAAAAGATAAAGCCTTTATCATTTGGGGATTTGGTTGCCTATATTGATAACACAGTGAAGAATGGGATATCGGGAATGACTGGGATGGAGAGATGATGAAGGATTGAAAAATGACCCAGGCCTACAGTCCCTTCCTCCCATGGGCTGTTGCCTATTTATGGTGTGGGTGCGCAATGCACTGTACTGTGCCATTAGAACTCGCCTGGTTTTTAAGCAATGCGTCTGGGCAGGGATGTTTTGTTTTGTTTACAAATGTTTGCTCCCGGGGGATATGTCAAAAAGCCTCTGTCCAACAGTCCATCCTTCCATCCACATTTGGCTGGATGTCAAGCTAATCATCAGATTGAAGACTGGTAACCTGAATAGAATAGACAATGTCTGTCTGAAGGACCACAGAAAGGGCGTTTATGTTATTTTTTTAAGAAATATTTAGAATGGCAAAGCTCTATTTGATGTAAATATAATATAGTGTGTGTGTGTGTGTGTGTGTCTGTGTGTGTGTGTGTGTTCGTGCGCGCATGTGTGAGCTTGTGTGCCTTCCTGCGTACCTATGTGCGTGCATATGTGAGAATCTTTCCATCCATTCATGTTGCGCATGTGTGTGCGTGTGTGTTTGCCATGGCAAATGTGAAGTGCTCCTGTGATTGGGAAAAGGTTAGCAATAGCAGGTGTCTAAGTGTGTTTGTGATTTCAGCAGTGTCCCGCTCTGTTCCTGTGAGTCTGTCTGCCTGGGGCTATCCTGTAGCCGCGTGTAAACACTTGAGAGTACGACCGCATGTCAGGCCCTCCGGGATGACAGGACAAACACAGACTAGAGGAGAGTGACTTGCGCTCCGAGAAGAGTTTGATTAGACTTTCTTTCTTGCTTGCTTGCTTTCTTTCTTTCTACATAGCTTTCTGTATGTCATTTATTCTTTCTGTCTGTCTGTCTGTCTTTCTTTCTTTCTGTACCTTTCTTTCTATCTGTCTCTGTCTGTTTGTCTTTCTTTCCTCCTGTCTTTCTTGTTTGTTTTTTATTTCTTACTTTCATTCGCTTTCTTTCTGTCTTTATTCTCTGTCCCATTTCCTTTGTACCTCAAACGTGTCAAGTGTATCCTTTCTCAGATGTCGTATTTTGCAATTCTTGAATACAGTATGTGGTATGTGAGTGTGTGTGTGTCTCTCTCTCTCTCTCTCTCTCTCTCTCTCTCTCTCCATCTCACTTGCCTGCATAATTGTCATCCTCCTTTTCTCTTTCCTCATTCTGTCTCTCTGTGTCTCACATGTCCTGTTTCCCTTTCTCTGTGTCGCATGTCTGCGTAATTGCACTGTGCAGATTAGTGGAGCTGTGGGACTGTGTGGAATAGGCTAATCTGTGATGAATCTTCATTACGTACTGGGTGCAACTCTCATAATTACTTTGTATATCCACCCCACTCCACCCAACACCCAGCTCAACGCACGTCCTCTTGTTTCGCATATACAGGGAAAAAGACAGGGAGGATGGACAAAGGGGTCAATTGTCCCGGGCCCAGGGAGAGGGGAGAACAGATTTGGGTATCCATTACATTGCATTTCTTGAGTGCCTTTCAAAAGATTTTTTTGGGGGGCTTTTTTTAAAACTTTATTTCAGATAGGACAGTGAAGAGCGACAGGAAGCGAATGTGGAGAGAGAGACAGGGTAGGGATGGGAAATGACCCCGGCCGCACCCGAACCCTGGGTGCAACCCTTGGGCATGCAAGCCCAAATGTGGGGGGCTCAGCGTGCTGCGCCACAGCGCCCCCCTTATTGGGTGCCTTTCAGATGACTTTGTCCCAGGCCCGGCCAAAGCTGTCAGCGGCCCTGCCCATATGCTCTACATGTACAGAACACGCTCCTCATTACAGGGCTGGGCGCACAACTCTCATCATTATCCACTCCACCCAACGCCTACCTCCACGCACAGCCTCTGTTTCCCACATACGATACTCATTCAATGGGAAAAGTCCACGCACAGCGCTGTCAGCCACTGACAATCAAGTATGATTGAAGCCAGCCCCCTTGTCCCTCCGCAGCTATTACTGAACCAGTTACTGCTCGTTCGAACGTGGATGAGATTAAAGATTCATCCATGCATGCGTCATGAAGTTCATATGGCGCATTGTCACTCTTGATTACTGCACAGTGAGTTAACTGGAGGAAGCTGGGAGGAAGAGTTTTGTATTGCTTTTTTAATTCCCAAGAGAACGCCCATGTGAAGCACACGGAGAAGGGGAGGAGGAGGGCGGCCAGGCGACGGAACGCTCAGCATTACAGATACGTACTTCATTTACGGGAAGTAATCTGAAACGAGCGCCATCAAGGTCAAACCCTATAGCGCGTACGTAAGTCATCAGTGATGTGCCAAAAAAAAAAGCAATGATGCATCGCAAAACATTGTGTAACGTAAGGTTCTTTGGAAACATGTTCTGACATTGAGACTTGGAGGGTGAAGGTAGGATAATTGTTTAGCCTTTGCAAGGGAAGCATTTGTACTGCTATAGCTTGCTTGCTTGCAGTAGGACCTTTCCAGCCAACACAGCACATTTGGGTGATTGGCTCCGATTCCAGCACACCTGTTAAAAAAACGCAGAGGAATTCTGTAAACAAAGCATGAAAACAAAAGCATCATCCAGAGTCGCAGTCATCCATCAAATTTGCGCAGGAAGGGAAGGGAAATGAAGGCGGGGAGCAGGTCACGAGGTTGTTCCATGGGGAAGTCAACTGTAGGCCTACATCCCCCAAGGCCCTTCATAGTGTCTCATCATAGCACCCATCTCAGTACCACCAACCCCTGGCTGTGTATGACTGCATGGACCAAGCCCTCCAGGCCTCTCTTGATGACAGGTCAAACATAGAGTTGTGTGTAGACTTTTTATGGAGTCCGATGTAGACTTTCTTTGTTTTTTCTTTCTTTCTCACCTTCTTCCTTCCTTCCTTCCTTCCTTCCTTCCTTCCTTCCTTCCTTCCTTCCTTCCTTCCTTCCTTTCTTTCTTTCTTTCTTTCTTTCTTTCTTTCTTTCTTTCTTTCTTCCTTCCTTCCTTCCTTCCTTCCTTCCTTCCTTCCTTCCTTCCTTCCTTTCTCTCACCAATCCTGACTGGCCCGTGCAACTCAGATGGATGGCTGAAATCAATATAGCTGCCATCTTATTTTCTGCCTTCGTCACTCCACCAGATATTTCACAGGTCACAGCGCAGGCAAGGGTGCAGTTGACAGGGTCTTGACATTGAAAGAGTGGTGGTCACAGTTCATTTGTTTTCCCTAGTACCCCCACCCACCCCCCTCACCCACCTGCACATCTCACGAATGGTTCTCCTGTCCCGACCTTCACAATGCTAATGATATTGAGTCAAGCACTTAGCCTATGTGTTAAGTAGTTGTAATACCACACTAGTCACGTGTACTGGTTGTATCTCAATGTTTTTCCCCTACTGTAAGTTATAAGATGTGTAACGTAGTGTGGATGGGGTGTAAGTGGACTGCTTTGAATGATATCGATACTCTCATTCAATTGATTAGAGGTTGACGGCTATCGGCTAACATGTAAAACCAGATAGCATCCTGCACGCTTATGCTTACTGACACAGTTTCCTGGTTGCTGTCAGAGCTCCTATTGTTTTACCACATAAAGCAGTCCCTGCATTTTATATCTCTCCGCTTCATCTAGCTTACTGTACTCTCATCATTGCAATGGCATAAACACAAATAGGTTTCTATAGGGAAAAGTATAGCCCGTGGCTCTGTTTGACGAGTTGTCAGGCAGTATTATGCTGTTAAATGTCTTCCTTCCTGAAGCTGAATAGTGTGCAGCATTTGCATCACTGTGTTCTGATCTTAGTTTCGTTGCTCAGATCTCAAGAACATATTGTTGTTCTCATGTCCTTCTGGTTAGTACACAAAAGGCTTCAGGTTACTGTCACTATCCATGCCCTACCTATCTATCTATCTATCTATCTATCTATCTATCTATCTATCTATCTATCTATCTATCTATCTATCTATCTATCTATCTATCTATCTATCTATCTATCTATCTATCTATCTATCTATCTATCTGTCTGTCTGTCTGTCTGTCTGTCTGTTCTATCTATCTGTTCTCTTATGCCATTGCCAACAATTTCCCATCCTCAGAGCTAGGGTTGCCAGGTGAGACTGATGATTTCCAACCCAATAAATGCCACCCAATTTGAACGGCATTTTATTGACATGGGCATACATTTATAGAACACTCCGCCCAATAGTTTTTTTTTACCCACAGATGGTCATTCTAAACAGGTTAACAACCCAATTGGGCAGAAAACAGGAAATTGAAACAGGAAACAGGAAACGATCTGGCAACCTGATCTTGGCTCATCATTGCCTCTATACTGCACATGGTGTGCTTCTATGGCCACTCTCTCTCCACACTGCCACCGCACCACACCACACCACACCATGACACCTACCCCCCCCATAGCTGACACGCCCCTGGGTGGAAGCCATTGACCGCCCGACATTATTAAGTGGGACAAGGACAGAGCAATCCAGTCACACAGAATGGACTGTGTGTGTGTGTGTGTGTGTGTGTGTGTGTGTGTGTGTGTGTGTGTGTGTGTGTGTGTGTGTGTGTGTGTGTGTGTGTGTGAGAGAGAGAGAGAGAGAGAGACAGAGAGAGACAGAGAGAGACAGAGACAGAGAAAGAAGGTGTTGGGTTTATACAATAGAAATGGAGAACAAAGGGTAAAGGGTGGCCGGACACTCCTGGTAAAGAGAGCAAAGTTGACCCACTAGTAGCCACAAAGACACACACGTGATCGCATGGACACACACACACACACACACACACACACACACACACACACTGTACACACACACACACACAAAACACACACACACACAACACACTCAAACGCACACTCAAGCGCAGACATGGCCGACATGTGTCACTGTTTTGATCTCACTTTGTTTATTTATTGACTTCAGTCCGCTAACTCAATCACTCCATTGCTGCTACTCCAGTGCTTTCCTATACGCTCTTTCCGCCCCGCTCTGTTTTCAGAAGATAGCATTGTCTGACTCTGACTCTCTGACTCTGACTCTCTTTCTGTCTCTCTGTTTCTCTCTCTCTCTCTCTCTCTCTCTCTCTCTCTCTCTCTCTCTCTCTGTTTCTCTCTCTCTCTCTCTCTCTCTCTCTCTCTCTCTCTCTCTCTCTCTCTCTCTCCACAAAACAAGATTAACAGGTTCCTTGACTTATCGTTTGCGTGCAGCATGCGGCCCGTTAGCAGCTGAGGCATAAGGCATGAGGCTGGTGCCGCTTGTTTCATGTGTTCTCCTAAGGCCGCAGCCGTAATTGATAGGACATGCGTATTAATTTGGGGATAAACTCCTATCTAGGCCACTGGTAGCAGGGTCCTAGAGTCTACCATTTCACTACCACAGCAGGGGGTGAAGACAAGGTGCATGATGGTTAGGGTTGCCAACCGTCCCTTGAAATACGGAATCGTCCCGTAGTTAAATAAAAGTACGGTGTTGAGCTGAAACGGGACACAGTTTGGTTAAATTGCAGGAAATTGCGTCTGAATAATACTACATTTTCTTGGGGAGGACCCCGGTCCCCCACACCCCACATGAAGTGTCCTGTATTTTTTTCCACAGACAGTTGCCAACCCTGCACAATGCAATTAGGATTTTGCCTCATGGCATCAAACAAGTTTTGCTTTGAGGTGAAACAGGTATATACAGTACACATATGAGGTAACACTGTCAACACTGTCGCAG
>NC_085859.1:26991184-26993684 GCF_034702125.1 Engraulis encrasicolus | reverse complement strand
AGGCATGTCACACCGCAGGAAAATTAAGTCGCACCACAGGAAATTCACTGCATTATGGCCATTTTAATCCTTTTGTATACATGACTGACATCTGAGCTCATGCTAACTTGATAATGATATTGTGTTTAATCTTAATATGTGTTTTCATTTATTAAACGTTTTCTCCTTCTATAAGAGCAGTCACACCACAGGACACCATAAAATGAACCTAAGCATTGTGTGACAGAAACATTGCAATATGAAGACATATTAAGAGGTTAATAGTCACCTTAAACTTCCACAGCACTCTCCAATAACTGAGATACTGACTGGTTAGGATGTAGAGTGTAGTGGAAAGTGCGCACATCCAGCAAAAAAGCATCAGCAGGTGCCAGATCAAAAAACTGTAACATGTAGAAGCGGGAAAGGATCTGCACACTGCTTGCAAAAGACTTAATTTATTGGGAGCAACGTTTCGATCATTCGATGCCTGAAGAAGATCGAATGATCGAAACGTTGCTCCCAATAAATTAAGTCTTTTGCAAGCAGTGTGCAGATCCTTTCCCGCTTCTACAACTGACTGGTTAGGAGCCAGTCTTAAAGACCCTTGTAGTTGGCCTTGCAGCTGCCCATTAACAAACATTGACATGTATGTCACCCCACAGGACGCAATTTGTGTTACGAAATTGAACTTGTAGTTAATATTACTGTCTTGAGTTTTTTTCACATTCACATATCTTAATATAAAGTTAATATTTATGCAATCATGCCAAATGCTTCATACATTATTCAAAATGTTGTTGGTTAATTTATATATATATATATTATATTCCAGGTTTCATTAATGTTAGTCACACCGCAGAATATTTGACATATAAACCTTAACATAAATCTTAACAAAAATGTTTCTTCTCATCTAAGACTAATATGAAACATAATGTACCACATCTTCTTTCATTGACATTTGTTTTTTAAAGGAAAAATTTAAATAAAGGAAAACATTTTACAGTTTTGTAGGTTTTTAACCAATGTTACGAAAAAACAAGGCGTCATGTCAACCACCCATATAGAGTTTTTTTATTGCAAAATTGAGTTAAGGATTCGGGTTAGAACCCTCTCAATCGAAGTAGGCTATCTAAGAGTGAATTGGATTGGATTTGAATGACTCACCCAACTAAAACTGCTTGTTTTATAGTGTGTTCTACAGTCCTATATGCTCTATGAAGTGGTGCTGGAAAACACCAGACCTCTCCCTTCATCTGTTTACCGTTATAAGATTGAGTTATAAACTTTGAAAGCATACGATTGTCCTACCACGCGTCATGGACTACTCGATTTTTAACGGTCCTCTTAAAACTCTGACTGTGCTGATTATGGTGATGGTGTTGGAGCTGTGATGCAAATGATGATGAATAATATTAATCTGAGCTACTTTTTAAGACACTAAAAATAGAACAAAATGTTTTTTTTCCTTTCTTACCCTGCAGCTACTGTAGAGACTTAAGTCCAGTAATAAGGGCTTGTTCCGGCTGGATCGTGTGTAATAATCAGGGTGCGATTTGTCTGAAAACTAGAAGGGGGGGATATGTTTGAGATTTTAAGCAATATCAATGGAATTACATTGAACTGTGATAAAATCATGTAGAAAAAGTGCTGATATAAAGACCAGAAGGGGGGACAATCCCCCCCCATCCCCCCCTACAAATCGCACCCTGGTAATAATGCTGTAATGCTAATGCTAAGAGACCAAGATTCTAATTTTTACAAATTATTTTTCCTCTTCTTCTCCTACAGCGAGAGACTAAAGGCCAGTTCCTGCTGGATCATGTCTGTAACCACTACAATCTCCTGGAGAGAGACTACTTCGGCATCCGATACGTGGACCCAGAGAAGCAGAGAGTATGTATCGGTATCAATGCACTGTACATTTTATGGGGAGTGCATGACTCAATGGATGTTGGACATGTCTCTGCCTAGACAAGTCTCCACTCATCAGGTTTGCAAAGGCGGACAATACTATAATTAAAATGTTAAGGCGGTCTTTTCTCTACCCATGGGTTTTCTGTGTCATATCAATGTCAAACTGTGCCTGCCAAAACCCATGCCTAACCCTAGTCGCTCACTGAAGAAAATGTCTTTTTGATCACCAGAGTCTGGACCCACACCCATCCCTAACCCTAACCTGCCAGTCAAACTGTGTGTGGAGAAATATCTACCTTGACAATTTGATGAGAGGAGTGCAGATTTGTTCAGGCCGAGATTTGTCCGGATACCCGGCTCAATCAATGACTATGTATAGGATAGACGCTAAGGTTCTATTCTATTCACAATGGTATTAAGGCATAGCCTATTAACTGCTGATTTTGTGTGCGAAAAACAGATTTCCTAGTTGGAATTGATGACCAGAAACGGTCACAATATACGTAGCATCATCAGGTCGCTGATATCAAGCCAGCGTTTGTGACTGACAATTCCAGCCAAGAAATCAAATGTTCATAATATCTGAATGGAGCCTTGGTGT
>NC_085859.1:26938684-26983684 GCF_034702125.1 Engraulis encrasicolus | reverse complement strand
CTTTAGGTCATTTCAGTTTCAGGTAACATCGAGACAATTTGAACTAGATTAATGAAGATCGTCTGATTTTCCCTTACCAAATTCAAACAAAACAACATTTTTAGCAAAAGAGTTGGTAGAGCGCTTCTAGTGTCCCTCAAAACCAACTGGTGCTCTTGGAAGGGGTTCAATGTTTCAAAAAAGACAAAAGGAAAAAAAATCCTTGGTCCAGGCACTTCAGTTGGTTAATGTAGTAAAAAAACAACATTTTTGCTGGCCTTAACTCAGAGGCACAATAAAAGCAATCAAAACGGTATTTTTTGGGCTATAAATCGATTTTTTGTAAAGGAGCTCTTCAACATCTCTCTTAGTACTGGTGTTCAGGACAGTATATGGTCCTCTGTCCATCTGCAATGTTTGTTGTGCAGCTGAGCAGTATGTTTTACTATCGTATGTATAAAGATGTTTCCCATACATAGACAATTCTGTGGCACAGCACCACCGTACTTTCCTGGCTCTTGCCCGACCTGTGTAGTTCCGCACAGCTTTGTGAGCTCCACTACACGGTCTGCGAGAGCACACGTTGGCTCCGCTTTCAGAAGGCATGGCTTTATCAATCATTCTGCCCGTCCTCGCCACCAACAAATTCCTTCAAAAACGTTTGCTGTTCATCTCTAAAGAGTCAATGTAGTCTATAATCTGTCCCGTGACTCCTCAATGCGAGCTGCCATTGATATTGAAACAATAAGTGCTCTGTCAATTTTCTGGCTCGAGACATAGCATTCCTGCAGTGTTCTAGACCTCTGTGTGTGTGTAGCTCCACCAGGGATCTCCCGAGCTACACACACACACAGAGGTCTGGTGAGAACCAGGCTTACCACCGTACCACAACTGAGCACTAGAAATTGATCAAGAGCTACACATACATGTCATAAGAGCACACGCATACTGTAACAGTTGCACTGATCCTATGACTTTGCACGTAGCTCCACACAATGCTGCTTGGTCTATGGGAAATACAGTACTGATGCACTACTGTAGGGTTGCACAATTAATCGAAAAATAATCAAAATCGTGATAAAATAGTGAAATCGAACTCATGATTTTAATCGTGATTTAATCGTGGCAGTAGTGACCTACTTATGAGAGCGTCCTTGAAGCCAGAACATACTGACAGGCTGGTGCTTCTGGCCAGAAATCTGTCCACCTAAATGTCATGCTGTTGACTTTACATAATTATTACAATTCATTTTATTTTGCTTATCCCGTATGTAATTCATTCTTGGTTATATTTCATCTTGTTATAATTTTCAAAAAAATCTGCAAAAATCAATAATCGTGATTAATAATCGTGATTATGATTTTGACCAAAATAATCGTCATTATGGTTTTTTTTTCAGAATTGTGCAGCCTTACACTACTGACATACTCTCTGTACATGGGTCTATTCAGCCTTTGCTGTGGAATTTCGACTTTTTGATTTAGTTTCTGCTCCCATGTCACGTACAGTAAATATACAGTATACGGTAGTGTAGCTCATTCTATCGTATACTCACAGTGTGTGTGTGTGTGTGTGTGTGTGTGTGTGTGTGTGTGTGTGTGTGTGTGTGTGTGTGTGTGTGTGTGTGTGTGTGTGTGTGTGTGTGCGCGCGCATGCCTGTGCGCGTGCGTGCGTGCGTGTGTGTGTATGTGTGTGTGTGTGTTTGAGACAGCAAGGTGGCAGAAAGAAAGTGGTGTCAAGAGCAGTATTCTTTTTACTTCCAATGCAGTGTCATTTTTCAGTGACTCTCTCACACACACACACACACACACACACACACACACACACATACGACTCGCTTCTCGCCAGTGCTTGCATCTCCTCCTCTGACTCAAGGCAGCCTCTTTCATCTTTCAGTAATTGGAAATTTGATAAGGAGTTTAGAAATCGCATTCTCCTCAACTCAAGTCAAGTCAACTCAAACTTTATCGTCCACAGAGGGCAAATAGTTGTGAAAGTTATCACGCACAGTCACAGAAAACACTGAAGACAAAACAAAAATTTGATATGAAATAAAAATCCCTTTATTTCTTCTTTTTCTTTCTCTTCTTCTTCTCCATCTTCTTCTTCTACTTCTTCTTCTTCTTCTTCTTCTTCTCCTTCTTCTCCTTCTTCTTCTCCATCTTCTTCTTCTACTTCTTCTTCTTCTTCTTCTTCTTCTTCTCCTTCTTCTCCTTCTTCTCCTTCTCCTCCTCCACCAACCAGAACTGACGATGAAGCGCATTATGTTTTCGAGGTCCAAAAAGAAGTCCAGTTGCTTATGACTAAACTCCTTTGACCACCATTAGGTCATGAAAATGCTTGTATACAGTAAAACAGCGGGCAGCAGCGAGCAAGCTCTGCCAAAAAAGCTGAAGCGAACAGAAGGTGGCGAAAGAAACCGGAGGAAGTTGTTGCACCAAATATGGTCGCTTCTGGGCAGACCTTTGTGTTTACTGTGCAATGCCCCCTGGCCAAACAACAACAACAACAACAACACAAATCTTGTGTGCAAACTCTATCTTAAAAATTGACAGCGTGGCAAAAGGGGGACTTTTGGCTTTGTTTGCACGAGCGTGGAAGGGCACAGAGAGACATGTCGTCCATCATTTGGCTCAGAGTCCCAAGCATCTCTCTCTCTCTCTCTCTCTCTCTCTCTCTCTCTCTCTCTCTCTCTCTCTCTCTCTCTCTCTCCACGTCCTTGGGTCATTTCCAGCTGTTTCCTTGGTGACCAACGTCTTCACTGTCTTTGCCACACGGGTACATTTTTCTCACTGTGACAGAGGAGCTGAGAAAGCAGGGCATGGAAATGGCATTGCGGTTTTATGTCAACGTGACCAGGAAGGAAGCCGTTGTGTCCTTAGTGAAATTGAAATGTCAGTCCTTGCTATGGGGATGAGAGCACGCCATGCAACGTAGCCCCTTAATGCACGCCGTACCTCCAGTGGCACGCTGTAATAGTCATTGAAAAGTTAACTACCATAGCACTACAATACTATGACATAACACAGGGACTTAGGGAGTAATGCACCACGACTTGGTCATTGCTATTGTGGTAAAAGCAAATTTATAACGCTGTGTCTTCACGGGTTAAAGCAGCCAACGTACAATAACTGTGTTCAGACCCTAAACAACCGAGGAGTCATTATTTCCCTATGGAGAGGCAAAGTCTTTGGTGAACAGAGGCTTCACTGGTAATGAAGCAAATTGGATGAGTAGCCAAAGTGAGAAGTTCAAAATCCAGTTGGCCGTAACTAATTGTAATATTCATTCTTGCCAATGTTCCGTGTTGATAATCAAAATAAGACATTACAAGGTCACGTTGTGATTGGATGGAGTGAACTCAGATGGAGTTGGCAGTGAAGCTTCTTTAGCGACCTTGACTTCCTTAGCAATCTTGGCTTCTTTAGCGACCTTGGCTACATCTTTGCTTTGGTTCCTTCAGGCCTGAACATTCAGTCAGGCACTGCTGGTGCCTTCTCTGGTTGTGCTTCTCCACACACACACACACACACACACACACACACACACACACACACACACACACACACACACGCACACGCACACACACACTCAAACTTACGCACACACACACACACACACACACACACACACACACACACACACACACACACACACATTCTCTCTTGCCCCCCAGCCCAAATGCCAGCACACAGTGTGACTAAGCCATCAGCCCCCCTTTCGCAGCAGGAGCTTCGCTGCAGGAACAGGGGAGCTGAGGAGCTGTGGGTGTACTTGCCAGCAAAACGAAAACCGCTTGCACTTTCACCCTCTTTCTCTCTTTCTCTCTTTCTTTCTTTCTTTCTTTCTTTCTTTCTTTCTTTCTTTCTGTATTTCTGTATTTCTGTATTTCTTTCCTTTCTGTTTCTTTCTGTATTTCTTTCTGTATTTCTTTCTATGAATCTCATCTATCTATCTATCTATCTATCTATCTATCTATCTATCTATCTATCTATCTATCTATCTATCTATCTATCTATCTATCTATCTATCTATCTATCTATCTATCTATCTATCTATCTATCTATCAGAGTGGATGAGAGGGGAGAGGAGAAGAGGTAAAACAGGGAGGAAGAAGAGAGGTAAAAGTGGAGAAGAGAGGAGAGAGAGGGGAAGAAGGAAAACAGGGATGGAGAAGAGAGGTAGAAGAGGAGAGAGAGGGGAAGAGGGGAGACGGTGAGAGAACGGGAAGAGGAAAAACAGGGATGGAGAGGAGAGGTAGAAGAGGAGAAGAGAGGAGAGAGGTGGGAGACAGGAGAAGAGAGGATAGAGAAGGGAAGAGGGGAGACAGGGAAGGAGATGAGAGGTGGAAGAGGAGAAGAGAGGAGACAGAGGGGAAGAGGTAAAACAGGGATGGAGAAGAGAGGTAGAAGAGAGGAGAGAGATGGGAGACAGGGGGAGAGACATAAGAATTGAGGATAGAGAGGGGAAAAGGGGAGGCAGGGAGGGAGATGAGAGGTAGAAGAGGAGAGAGATGGGAAGCGGGGAGACAGGGAGATGAGAGGTAGAAGAGGAGGAGAGCGGAGAGAGAAGGAAGACAGGGAGAGAGACAGGAGACAAGAGGATAGAGAGGGGAAGAGGGGAGACGGGTGAGAGATAGAAGAGAGGTAAAAGGAGAAGAGGAAATAAAGGGGGGCGAGAGGAGAGATGCAGGCATAACAGAGGGGAGACCGAGGAGAGACCAGAGAGAGGGCAAGTGGAGAGATGGGAGAGGAAAGAGAGGAGAAACGATGGGAGTGAAGAGAGAGGAGATGGGGAAGAGAAGAGAGTGGAGAAAGTAGGGAAGAGAGGAGAGAGACGGGAAAATAGAGGGGAGAGGAGAGAAAGGAAGGAAAGAGAGGCGGGAGATGGAAGACAGCGAAAATGGGGAGAGAAGAACAGGGGTGAAGAGATGGGGGGAATGAGAAGAAGGGGAACTGGGGGAGAGGGCTAGGTCAGAGGGGAGAGAAGGGAAACGGGGAAGAGAGGAGAGAGGTAGAGGGGGAGAGTAAGACAAGAGAGAGAAATGGGGAAGAGAGGAGAGAGGGGTGGGTGTAGGTGAAGTGATGGGGAGAGAGGGTGGTGGCTTTTCCTGTAAAAGCCGCTGTTAGATGATGTAGGGGAACAGGGGAAACAGGGCAAGTCAGCTGCTGCGCTCTATAATTTATGTCCAGAACCAGGCCTGCCAACAAGGGGGAACAAAGGGGTATATATTGTCCCGGGCCCAGGGAAATAGGGGGCCCAGAACTGGGTCCCCATTATTACATTGTATGTATTGGGTAGGGGTTCTTTTAGATGACTTTGTCCTGGCTGCAGTGAAGGCTGTCAGCGGCCCTGCCCAGAACAGCACAAACGGGGAGACTGCTGCACACGAGGAGGAGGCATCATGCATCACGCTCTGCCACTGCACACAGCAGCTGTAGACGTCTTGTGTTTTTTGGGCAGACAGACACAGAGTAGTCATTTTCTAATTATAGACATGAAATAAATAGTTTGTGCATAAGGCCTACGCTGTACTGTGGCAGGTGCATTGCTAAACCATTGTCTGTGGAAAAAGAACACAAAATAAATCATAGTAAAGAATTAACATCCAGTTGTAAATACCACTTGTGTTTGAATATCTCTGAATACTAAGCTCCATATCTAGGCAACATATGTGGCTATGCAATCGACACGTTTGATTTTGAGTCATCTAAGACTGTAAAAAGCAATTGATGATGAATCATTAGCATAATGTAGTAACATACACAGCAAGTGCTGCGGTGTTAATTCAACACATAAGGTGTAGTGCCAACACTACTGAGTGTTAAATTCAACTCTTTATGGCAAGTACTGCCACATTTACTGTGCATAAACAGATGAAGGCTAGTGTTGTCCTTCAAGGGTTTACAAGGGGGTGAATTCCAGCACTATGCGATTGGTCAACATGGCTCCATATGAGTGTCGCCATAGAAACTGGCCTGTGTGGTAGCAGGGTAGCGCTCTCGGTACCATGGTTACAGCTCTCCTCGGTGGTCGCTGGACTCATTGCCATGGTAACCCACCGTGCAGTAACCGGGATCAGAGTCCAATTAAGATCACATGAAATGAAATGAAGTGGAAAATGTGGGGTTCTAGGTTGTGCTGAACATGATGATTACAATGATGACTTTGGCAAAACAGTTGCTGTTCATATTGTGGTTTTTATTTAATATTTCAAAAAGAAATAGTTACTGATATTTAGAGTAGGCTAAATATTTTTGCATTGATAAAAAAGATAATTGTGCACTTATTTTCAGTAATTGAATAGTAATTTGCAATTATAATGTCTCTTTGCAAAAGAGAATTTGTGAATTACTGTAGACTGTTATTCTCTCATGCTCTTATCCTTTCCATACATTGGGTACACTCTAGTCTAGTGTAAATAGTGTTTCTCAACGGGGGCACTACAGCCCCCCAGGGGGCGTTGAGAAGGAGACTGTTGAAGCATCTATACGTGTATAAAATAGACTTAAATGATTTGAACACAAAATAAGATGTTGCCTAATGATGTTTTAATGCACACCTACATAGCAGGATTTAGATACACAGAAGCATACGTACATGAAAATAGTATCGTTATTAGACTGTGTTCTTTTCTTCGTATTTATCGTGACAATGTTGGGGAGGGGGTGCATTGGTAAGCTAATGATATGGTCAGGGGCCAGGCAGGGGGCATATGTTAAAGGTAGAGTATGGTATGTTAGGACTGTGACCAGAGTAGGCATTGCAACTATGCTGCACCTTGCAACTCTGCTGCCAATTCCCAAATTTGATCTTGAATCATGAATGTTTACAAAGTAATAAAACCAATGGTCTGACCAAAGTTTTACAACTAAAGATGTCTATTACTGGAAATTCAAATGGGTGGACACGGAAAAGATCCACTTTTGTATGAAAAGTATTATTTTACTAGTCAACCATATGAATACTTCGATGAAAAATTGATGGTGGTGAGAAATAGTTCACCACTGAAAATATCCCATACTCTGCTTTTTAACCCATTTTAGCAGGAGCCCTTTTTGGGAAAAGGTACCCTCTGCCTATTAAAACCTAAATATCTCAGCCTCCGAAGCACATAAAAACATTAAATATGTTGCATTTAAAAGCTAGGACCCTAATTTTGCATTAGAATGTGTTCATTCAGCTCCGACATAACCACATTTTTAATAACAGCTAAAATCTCAAAAAAGTGAATGCAGCATATATGTGTCTCCAGGATAAAATGGGTTAAAGAAGGTTGAGAGGCGCGGTAGTAAAAGCTTGTTCTTGTGTGTGTGCGCTGTACTGTACTGTACTGTAGGTACCTCCTGTACCTGCAGATCAAGAGGGATATATACCACGGCCGTCTGCTGTGCCCCTTTGCTGATGCTGCATACCTCGGAGCCTGCATCGTACAGGGTAAGTGTGTGTGTGTGTGTGTGTGTGTGTGTGTGTGTGTGTGTGTGTGTGTGTGTGTGTGTGTGTGTGTGTGTGTGTGTGTGTGTGTGTGTGTGGGAGAGGGAGAGAGAGAGAGAGAGAGAGAGAGAGAGGGGGGGGGGGTGAGAGAGTGTGTGTGTGTGTGTGTGTGTGTGTGTGTGTGTGTGTGTGTGTGTGTGTGTGTGTGTGTGTGTGTGTGTGTGTGTGTGTGTGCGTGCGTGTGTGTGTGTGTGTGTGTGTGTGTGTCTTCGTAAATGGAAACAAGCTTACAACTCCCAGCAGGTTTCTCACCCTCTATCTGTGTTTGTAGGAAAGGGAAACGGGGGTAAAGGGAGAAGGGATCATCATACGAATGAGATCAACTAGACGCAGAGAACATGACGAGTTGAGGTCGTAGTTGTATTACAGTAAGACACAAATTTGCCTGTTTGTTGAATTTGGAATTAGCCTAATTCTTCATAGCCTGACTCTTACCAAGATCCTCCAGATCTTCGTGTGAACTCCGCGGAAATAAATACAGAAGGGTCTGGAGGATCTTCAGTATCAATCTGCTCCCAAACCGCCATGTGGCAGAACCAATCAGGATTGAGGGATTTTCATAGATGTCGACGTACCCAGAGGTTAAATATAGTGAAGAAGGTAAAAGTAATTGAAATGCAGTTGTTTTCAGACAACAGTGGCCGCTCACATGGACTCACTCGTCGACCTTGATTCTGTAATCTCAACTGTATTTTTGAATCTGTTAGTAGTTAAAACGGTTGGGCACTAGAATGCTATGCAGGCGACCTGGGTTCGATTCCTGGCCCGGGTCACTTCCCAATCACCTCGATTCCTGTCTCTCCTCCTCTCTCCTACCTGAAAAATAATTTAAAGGTACACTGTGCAGGAAATAGAATTAGAATTAGAATTTAATGGTGGTGGTAAGTATTCATGAAAAAGGTAAGATTGATGAATAGGCAGCTTGAATTCTGGAAATAAATAACTAAAAATCTCACACAGTGTCCCTTTAAAAATCCCTCAAAATATTTAAAATATGAATTAAAAATAATAACATTTTTTCTGTTTGAATCTAAGTTGCCTGTCATTAGAGGGAGGGCTGAGCACAGTTCAACAAACATGCCGTAGTTCAACAGTTTGACAACCTTACCAACTGTTGGTTCCACTGCTTTGGTGTTTCGGTGCAGGAATATGCAGAACTTCACATGTTATAGTCTAGCTTCCCAGACTAGTAAAAGAGGGAATTTTCCGACTTGAGTATTGAGCCATCCTCTCCTGGCCAAACGTTTGGTCTTTAATCAAGTTGCGGCACCTATCTAGATGAGCATGACGGGGCAAATGTTCCTTGTTAGGCTGCTAATTAAGTGAGCATTTGGAGGCCCTCATTAAAAGCTTGGCAACGGGGATAATTAACAACTGATAGCAAGAGGGTCATACAGTAGGGGTTTTAATGTCTTCCTCTTTTTGTCTTCTGTAACCCCCACCCCGTGCCTCCCTCGCCTTTCCTCTGCTCTCTTCTGCTCTAACCTCCTGTGCTCTCCTGTGCTCTCCTCTCCTCTCCTCTCCTATCCCCTCCTCTCCCCTCCCCTCCTCTCCTCTCCTCTCCTATCCTATCCTCTCATCTCCTCTTCTCCTCTCCTCTCCTACTTCTCTCCGCTCCTCTCCTATCCTCTCCTCTCCTCTCCCCTCCCCTCCTCCCCTCTCCTCTGATGTCCTCTCCTCTCATCTCCTCTCCTATCCCCACCTCTGTTCTCCTCTCCTATCCCCTCCTCTCCCCTCCCCTCCTCTCCTCTCCTCTCCTATCCTATCCTCTCATCTCCTCTCCTATCCCCTCCTCTCCTCTGCCCTCATATCATGTCCTCTCATATTATCCCTTCTTCTCTTGTCTCCTCGTCTCGTCACCACACTCTTCTCTTCTAATCTACTATCTGCTCTCCTCATTCTCTCTTACTGTTTTCCTCCATTCTTATTCTCTCTTCTTCTCTTCTCTTCACTTATCTTTGCCCTGTCTATCTTTGTATGTCTAACTTGTCACACTCTACTCTATTTCTAACTTCAACTAACCTTTCTCTCAATCTCTTTTTGTCTCTGTGTGTCTGTCTGTCTGTCTGTCTGTCTGTCTGTCTGCCCCGTCTGCCCCTCTCACTCTCACTCTCTCTCCCTCCTCCTCCACGTCTATTCCTCTCTCTCTCTCCTACGCCTCTCCTCTTCCCTTCCTCCTTTCCTCCCT
Organism: Engraulis encrasicolus; assembly: GCF_034702125.1. Lineage (NCBI taxonomy): Eukaryota > Metazoa > Chordata > Actinopteri > Clupeiformes > Engraulidae > Engraulis > Engraulis encrasicolus. Next base: position 26,974,022 of record NC_085859.1, on the reverse strand, counting down.
CTCCTCCTCACTTGTCTCTCCTCCCTCCCTCTCTCCTTCTTCCTTCCTCTTCTCTCCTCCTCCCTCTCTCTTTCTTTCTCTTCATGTGCTTCTCCCTCTCTTCCTCCTCCTCAATCCTTGTCCTCTCCTCTCCTACTCGTCCTCTCCTCTCCTCCTCAATCCTCGGCATCTCCTCTCCTCTCCTCCTCAATCCTCGGCATCTCCTCCTCAATCCTCGTCCTCTCCTCTCCTCCTCGTCCTCCTCCTCCCCTCTTCTTTTCCCGTCTTCTCCTTTCCTCCTTTATCAGCTGAGCTGGGTGACCATGACGCTGAGGAGCACCCTGAGGACTACATCAGCGACTTCAAGCTCTTCCCCAAGCAGACCATCAAGCTGGAGAGGAGGATCATGGAGATACACAGGAATGATATGAGGTGAGGACGAGATGCACATGAGGTGAGGAGCAGATACACAGGAGTGACATGAGGTGAGGAGGAGATACACATGAGGTGAGGACGAGATGCACATGAGGTGAGGAGCAGATACACAGGAGTGACATGAGGTGAGGAGGAGATAGAGGAGGAGATACACAGGAATGACATGAGGAGGTGAGGAGGAGCTACACAGAAGGTGAGGAGGAGATACACAGCAATGACATGAGGAGGTGAGGAGGAGATACACAGGAGTGACATGAGGTGAGGAGGAGATAGAGGAGGAGATACACAGGAGTGACATGAGGTGAGGAGGAGATAGAGGAGGAGATACACAGGAGTGACATGAGGTGAGGAGGAGATGCACAGGAATGACATGAGGAGGTGAGTAGGAGATACACAGGAATGACATGGGGAATAGTAGTAGTAGTAGTAGTAGTAGTAGTAGTAGTAGTAGTAGTAGTAGTAGTAGTAGCCTTTATTGTCCCCAAGGGGAAATTCGTTCTCACCACACAGGGTGCAGTCGCCGCAAGAGCAGCGCCCATAAGAACACCTGTCAACCCACCTGTACATTACATACACAATACACAATACAGTATAAGACGAGGGAAGGGAGGTGGAGGGTAGACATAGACCAGGCAGGTGGACAGGCAGCATTAAGAAAGCATAATAGCAACATAGGGAGAGGAGGAATGGAGGAGATACACAGCAATGACATGAGGAGGTGAGGAGGAGATACACAGGAATGACATGAGGTGAGGAGGAGATGCACAGGGGTGACGTGAGGTGAGGAGGAGATACACAGGGGTGAGGAGGAGATACACAGGAGTGACATGAGGAGGTGAGGAGGAGATACCCAGGAACGACATGAGGTGAGGAGGAGAGTGGACCTGAAGATACTGTACAGTCCCCTCCAAAAGTCTGGGAAGAGCAAGCCAAATTCTCTTGTTTTTATTGTCCACCAAAGAAAAGTCTTTATTGAACAACACAACCAAGGAAATCTGTCTTTCTGTTCCAAGACTTTTGGAGGGGACTGTATATTACATATTAAGAAAAATATATGAATTATGTTAGCAGAAATATTTAATTCATAACTTATAGCTTTATGTCTGTATCATGAAGATCCACTGAAATGAGATGTGGTGAGGACTGAGGAGTGGACAGAGGAGAGGACAGTCACAGATTTACAGATTTACTGTACATTACATTTAATATCTGTCAGTCATTAAACACATTTTAAATACATGATTAAACATATTTAGTACATATATGATGAAATGCATTCCATTTAAAAAAATAAATGTTTCATTAGTTTTTAGTTTGAAACAGCTTCAACTGACTCTGTGGACATTAAACTTGAATTGTACTAAGAGCTGTTTCCCTTATAGTGTAATTGCATACAATCTGAAGACAAGGCCTCTAAAAGGCCAAGTGACTTAGTATGTAGTGTCTTTGTAAGGCATTAAGGGGAAGCCCTCTCTCCATTTAAAGTTATCTGTAATCCAACACTACCCTTAGTCCCGCTAGTGCAATGCTATAATTGGCTAACTCAATACTAAGCAGAGAGAGAGAGAGAGACAGAGAGAGACAGACACAGAGAGAAAGACAGACAGAGAGAGATAGAAAGCAAAGGGAGAGAAAATCATTGTTATGATATAGGGTTTCAGAGCCAGTTACCATCACCGTGCTCTGGGAGGCTTCTTGACAGCTCTTTAAATAACGCCAGTTAATACTCCCAGAACAGGAGAGCAGAGCAAGGCTGCGTCCAAAAGCATAATTCACCACAGAGTATCGCTCACTACGTAGGACTTGAGTTGCATTGCTTTGTCCTCCACATACATAGTGCACTAAGTAGTTTTTGAATCAGCAGTTGGATGCATCTCAAAACACCACCTTCACTTATTTGTCAGCTGTTTTTTTAAGTAACGGTATGCTGATATGCTGATGAGCTGTGTGTGTGCATTTTATTTATTTATTGATATTATTTTGTGTTATTTTATTTATGTATTTTTTGCTGGGTAGGGGACTGACCTCCCCAATGGCCGAGCTCAACCTCCTGCAGAGGGCACACGCACTGGACACCTACGGAGTCGACCCACACCCCTGCAAGGTAACCCACACCCCTACAGAGAGAGAGAGAGAGAGTGAGAGACAGAGACAGAGACAAAGAGAGAGAGAGAGAGAGAGAGAGAGAGAGAGAGAGAGAGAGAGAGAGAGAGACCTATGAATGTGAGCCACAGCTCTGCAAGGTACCACTAATCTCCATTGAGAAGAGGGACAGACATACATAAAAAGAGATTAAGACTCGGACTCGGACTGTCACATATATTTCCATTGCTTTCACACCAAGTAGAAGTTTTACAACACTAGTACACAAGCACACTCAAATATTTAAGCATGCTATACTTTATATACAGTACGTAGGGCCTGTCTTTGTTCAACACAGCAACAGACTTGGCCTGTGTGTTTTTCATTCAAGAGATTCCTGTCTCATGGCCTACCCTGTGAACCCCAAGGCATACACATTCTGTATATAATATGAGTGTCAAATAAACAGTAATAGATGTACTCTACTCTGGGAGCAATTACACTCCAGAAGGTGTTGAATCAACTCTCTAAGTGTTGAATTAACACTGCCTTTTTTATTTTTTTAATATGTGTGTATGAGCTCTACTTTTGGGCTATTTTATAGACCGCGCTGTTGTTCTTGGCCCAGGATACACACTAATAGTTAGATTTACACCGGTCAAGTACCCAACACTTAGTGTGATTATATGTGCCTCTCTCTATTATTGTAAGTGTGTAAACATCAGACCTGTACTATCAGAGTTGGCTCATGGTGCATGTCCTCGCAGCACGGTTATTTACACACACTTACATGCTACCATAGACTCCTAAACACACACATGCGCACATGCATGCACACACACACACACAAAAGACTTGAATACACACACACGCATGCACATGCACACACACACACACACACACACACACACACACACACACACACACACACACACACACACACACACGCGCACGCACGCACGCACACACACACACACACACACACACACACACACACACACACACACACACACACGTTCAGCATCTCATGTTGGTTTTCTCATTGTGTTGTAGGACTTCACTGGAGCCACTGCATTTCTGGGCTTCACCGCCCGAGGGTTCGTGGTGTTCCAGGGGAACAAGCGGATTCATCTGCTCAAATGGTAACCACCCACCCTCCCACCTCACACCTGGGAGCATGCCGCATTCAATAACATTGTGTTTGTGTGTGTGTGTGTGTTTGTGTGTGTGTGTGTGTGTGTGTGTGTTTGTGTGTGTGTGTCGGGGGGGGGGTGTGTACATGCAGATGGTTGTGTGGGTGTCTTGTGGCGCACGTGTGTGTGTGTGGTAGGGGGGTTGCGTGGGTTTCTAGTGGTGTGTGTGTGTGTGTGTGTGTGTGTGTGTGTGTGTGTGTGTGTGTGTGTGTGTGTGTGTGTGTGTGTGTGTGTGTGTGTGTGTGTGTGTGTGTGTCTTTCTGTGTACATGATCTGTCTGTACATGCAGATGGGTGTGTGTGTGTGTGTGTGTGTGTGTGTGTGTCTTTCTGTCTTTCTACATGCAGATGGGTGTGTGGGTTTTGTTGTGATATGTGTGTATGTGTGCAAGCATGCGGGTGTGTATGTGCGGGCATACTTTCAGCAGTTCTGTTAGTTCTAAAATATGTGTTTTGTTGTTTTGCGTTTCAGGGCTGATGTGAACAAGCTCAAGTTTGAGGGGAAAACGTTCTATGTGATTGGTCTGCAGAGGGAGGTAAGCTGGCTGGCGATACCCTTCCTGTGCTCCTCAACCCATTAAGACACGGCGTTATACATTTGCTGTTACCACAACGGTAGTGCATTACCAGAACGCAAAGTGCATTACTAGAGGATATGTGTTACTCTAGTACAGTGTTTCCCAACCAGGGGTACGTGTACCACTAGGGGTACGCGAGCACACTGCAGGGGGTACTTGGAAAATAGTCATTTTAACAAATACATGGCGCTTAGTTATATTAGCATAGAGAAAGCAATATAAAACTTGACTTAGGGGGTACTCATGACACAACGAAAAGACTTAGGGGTACACAAGACAAAAAAGGTTGGGAAACACTGCTCTAGTAGGTAATTCAGTAGTACATAGTGTAGTACTATGGTAGTTAACTTTTCAGTGACTATTACAGTGTTCCACTGGTGGGACGGCGTGGGTAATGGAGAATACGTCGATGAGAATATTTGAAGAGCTCCGTTGCAAAATGACATACCGGTATATCCATTTTTTTTACATTTTGGGAATGTTTTTGTATTGGGCATTCCATTGAATTGGACTGCAAAATGCATTTTCACACATACGTAGATGGTAGGACTTCTTCACAGTAGGGGTCGACCGATACAGGTTTTTTTAATGGCCGATGGGATACCGATTTTTTTTGTCATCACCCTTGGCCGATACCCGATTTCCAATACATGATATTTGGGGCCGAAATATGGTTAAAAAAGATTAAAAAATGACAAATATTCCAGGTCTCAAGTTAAAAATAAAAAAATCTTTAGCATTATCAAAGGTTTATATATATGGTTGAGACATTTAAACACCCACTCTAACAATCAATCAAGTAATAAAAAAATAAAGTGTCTTGGAGCTTTTAAAAAAACCTGAATGACGTAAAATAATAAATATTGCATATCGGCCAAAACCACAAGCATGTTGGCCGATACCGATACACTTAAAAAATGCAAATATCGGACCCATATATATATATCAGTCTATCCTTACTTCACAGTCATTTCCAATAACAAAATGCAAAGTCAAAAATGGTGGACACGTCGTTTCGCAATGAAACTCTTCCTTTGCAGGGGTCATCCAGATCACAGCCAGATCACCCTGTTCAGAATATAGATATTCATGACTAAAGACTGTGCCTTTGTGACTTGTGGCTTTGTATCTGAGAGCACATCTGTTAAATGCTAAATTGTTATGATTGTATGTGGGTGTACATTCATGCATGCATGCATACGTGTGTGAATGTCTGTATGTGTGAGTCTGAGTGTGCATTTGTGTGTGTCTGAATATGTTTGAATGTATGGCTGTGTTTTAAACTGAGCTTCCCCCATGCAACCCTGTGAGAGTGAGCAAATGTGTGGGTGTGTGAGTGAGTGAGGAGAGGAGAGGAGAGGAGAGGAGAGGAGAGGAGAGGAGAGGAGAGGAGAGGAGAGGAGAGGAGAAGCACAGATGTCTGTCTCTCCATGGTAACTGTGCTAACGGGTGCACATAGTAAGTGTGGCTTGGGCTGGTTGTGTCAGCACACACAAGAGCCTTTAGAGAGCTACAAGCTACGTCACTGCCCAGCAGGCAAATAACTGTTTTTTTTTTTTCATTTTACCCCCTAGAAAAGGTTCAATAGGCACCTTTATTTTATTTCAATAAAATGCTGTTCTGCTGATGCCAACAATATCACCATGGCGACCAAATGAGTCAGGCCTGTTACAGTAGGCTAGCTGCTGTGCGCATGGCTCCCTGTGGTGTGACAAGTCCACACAGACACTCTTAAGAGTTCTCAGTCGCTCGACTGGAAGTAGAAACATGTAGACGTAGAAACATGTCTTGTAATGACCTGCAAGAGTTTTCTCCAGTAGTCTTTCTCCACAGTCTGTCGCCTTGCAGTGTAATTGTGTCCAAGCACTGACCTGCAAGACAGGGAGTAAAAATATGACTGGTCTACAGAGAAGGGATTTAGGCTCATCAAAGACATTTGTTATTTCAGACCAACTTCTCGGTGTGTTGACTTTGTCGCAAGATTTCTCAGTTCAGAACCGAGCAATACACATCAGTTTCTTGCATTCTAACATGTTCTTAATATTGTCTGCTGGCAATAGATGTTAGATTTATAGTAACCTGGTAGCACAAATGTGTGTTGTCCTGATCTGGGCAGCTGTGGCCTAGTGGTTAAGGATATGGGCTTTAGATCACACATCTACATGGAATGCATACTTGTATTTGACTACCACTCAGGAATATTTAAGTTTTAATTAATTCATTCATTATTTTTTATTTTATTTTATCGTGCTACCCTAACAGCTAATGGACCTAAATGACCATATTGTGTTTTATGTATTTTTAATGTGAGTTTATATGTGGATTGTGGAGAAGTGTCATGCAAGGCGAATTTCTGTGCAATCAGACAATAAAGTTTACTTTATCTTATCTTATCTTATCTTATCTTATCTTATCTTATCTTATCTTATCTTATCTTATCTTATCTTATCTTATCTTATTTTGTGCTCAGGCTTCAGTTGTGTTCTGCTCCATCATGTCATTGTCAACGTGTCCTTTAATGATTACTCAGTGTTACATCTGGTTCTGTCTGCTCTCTCTCTCTCTCTCTCTCTCTCTCTCTCTCCATCTCTCTTTCCTTTCTTTCTTTTTATCGCTCACTCTTTCGTTCTCCTTTTCCTCTCTTTTCTCTCTGTCAACTGTCTGCATTCCACCTCTCTCTCTCTCTCTCTCTCTCTCTCTCTCTCTCTCTCTCTCTCTCTCTCTCTCTCCCTCTCTCTCTCTCTCTCTCTCTGTTTTTGTACCCCCCTGCCTCTCTTCCACTACTTCTCCATTCCTGTCCATCCCTCCTTAACTCTTTGCGTATGTACATCTTGCGTCTCTGGTGAGTAAACGCATATCCTCTCCATCCTGCACACACATCTCTCTTTCTATGTTGTGTTTTTCCTCACTGTTTGACATAAGTACATGCATTTACTGACATTCAACATACAATCGCATACTGTATCTATACCCTCTCCCACATGCACGCACGCACGCACGCACACACACACACACACACACACACACACACACACACACACACACACACACACACACACACACACACACACACACACACACACACACGCACGCACGCACGCGCGCGAACACATGCGCATGCACACAATGACGCAGTTCACGTCACCCTCCCACCCTGTTGTTCATTCCTTCTTCTCACCTTGTGCTTGTGTGTTGTTGCTCACTGGTCTGAGCTCTGATTTCTTGTCCACTGTTTATATGTGTTTGTGTTTATTGTATGTCTATCACATGTACTCACTATGGCGGTATAATCACAATACATTACTGTGTCCACCGTGTATGTGTTTACTGTAATCACTGGGTTCTCATTGTAATAATGACTGTATTATCATGATATACATGAGGACCGTCCTCCACCAACACGATAAAATATTGCAAGCCAGTTGAATGTGAAAAGCTAAGTTGCCCTGCCCTTAAGTTTAGAAGTTAACTCAACTCGAGGCTTAACTCAACTCGAGGCTTTTTCAACTAACTGACAAAAGTCAGCAGGGTAACTTTTTAGGTTAAACTGGCTGCAGCGTTTTACAGTACACTGCCCCTCCCTGACGTCCCAGCATGGTATGACACTTCATGATGATCCCCCCATGGATGATGTCTTACTCGGAGTCATTTGAGTCATTTGCCCCCTACAACCCACGAGTGCTATGACATGTTATGCCACCATTATGTAGGGTTCAACTTCACTGTAAAAAAAAAAAACATGATTTAAACTTACTAAAATCTGTGTCAGTACTCCCTGACTTTTGTAAGTTGACCAAACTTGAAATTATAAGTTGTGGGATGTCAACTAGCTACAGTAAATTTGGTCAACTTACAAAACTCAGGCAGTCCGGACCTTAACTTATTTAAAGGACCACTTTTGCCAATTTCAATGTCCTGTTGTATTGCTCACGCTACCCTTGATTTGTCAGTACCCGGTGATGCTGCATTTTTTGGCTCAGCCCTTTCCGAGATCTGAGCTATTCTAATGGGGGCACCTTTGGTTTACATTTCAAAACATAGGCCTACTCCAAATATTTTCCCAAAAGGTATCGCTGTTTGCTAGTTGTCTGCTGATGTTGCATAACCTTTTGGATGTTGTGGGGAATAAATCGAGAAGTTTTTTGAAATGTAAACAAACACCTGCCCCATTACAATGACCAGGATCTCGGAAATAGGTTGAAGAAAAAAAAAATCTCAGGTACTGACAAGTCCAGGGTAGTGTGAGCATTACACCTTCATGTTGAAATTGGCTGAAGTTATCCTTTAAGTTTATACCATACGTTTTTACAGTGTGGGAGTTGCCAATCATTTAACGGAGAGGAAAGGAGAGGAGTTGCCAGTCTTTTAAAGCAACACTATTGAAACACATTTCAACCCTGAAATGATGATAGCAAAACTCTTGGCAGCACAGCTAATCTTTTCTCAGAAAATGGCTCTTTTGACTGTATTTTGTGGCCCTACACCAGAGGCTGTCTCCACACTGAGTGCTGCAGAGTGTTTGACTTTAGACCTTCGGTGTGTATGAAGAGCTAATATATATAACAATGTAATCATATATATATATAAAAAATATGTAGTTGTATATAAAAACAAGATGCTTGATTGGTATTTACTGTAATATTTCTAAGTAATTGTTGTATAACATTTTCTTGATTATCAGGATCATTTTTGATAGCACCCATTTTTATTTGACTGTTTACGTCTGAACAGCACTCTCAGCCTTAAACCCTTAGTAGACCTATGGCAGCATACAGTATGTATCTAAAGCAGGGGTGTCAAACATCCGGCCCGCCAGAGGGTTCCATCCGGCCCGGATGTAAAAAAAAATTGAAAAAATAATAATTTTTAAACGTTTTTTTTTTTTTTTTCAATGAAATAACCGAAATGCGCAATTACGCCCCTCGGGGCAAAATCGATACCTGCATGAAGTTAACCCAATGGTCCCTCTGTTATACTGTATATATGTAGTAAAGTGCACATCACACTTCTATTATAAATGGTGAATTTGTACTGTAACAGGCATTTGATAAAGCTCATATATTATAGACCTCATATATAGAGATAACATGTTAATACTTCTTATTCGTATTGTATTGGTATTGGTTGTAATTAAATAATAAATATAATTGGATTTGTATTGGTTCCTATTAAGCTGAAATTGGAAACGGGATGTTAGAATGCGTGAAAATGCAGGAAATGACATCTAAGAAATACAAAATTTTCTGGGGGAAACCCCCAGACCCCATGCCAAAATGAACTGTCCCATATTTAATTAATTGACAGTTGGCAAAGAATGAATGAAGTCAAGGAAATTTTACATAGGATTATCAGTATTGCATTGCTTTCTACATATTCAACACACTTAAAACATGATAGTACTGAACACTAATCCCCTGCTTTATGTTTTTTTTCCCGATGATGTTACTAATGCGGCCCGCTTGAGGTCCAGCGGCCCCGGACCAAAATGAGTTTGACACCCCTGATCTAAAGGGACATGAGTGAATAATGGCATTAACATGTAATGTGTTTGTGTATCACTCGGGAAACATTGTGCTGCATATTGAAGCTGTCTGAAGCTCTCATGGACACAATTTCTCTGTCACAGTATGAAGCGACACATTTTTAACCAGCCTGTGTGTGTGCGTGTGCGTGTGTGTTTGTGTCTGTGTCTGTGTGTGTGTGTTTGCGTGGGTGCATCTGTGTTAGTATGTACGTATGGGCGCGCTTGCATGTTAATTTTGTTAATCTAGTTCTAGATTCTAGTGATAGGTCTGTGTCGTCTGTGTTAGGTAAAAATCATTTCTTACCAGAAGATAGAGAGAGAGAGAGAGAGAGAGCGAGAGAGAGAGAGAGAGAGACAGAGAGAGAGAGAGAGAGAGAGAGCAGGGCCGACGTTCTGCATTGTATCATGACGTGTCATCCATGAGTTGTCCTTCAAAACACTCAGCCAATAATGCTTCCCCTCCCCTCTCTGACACACTCACACTCACACACACACACACACACACACACACACACACACACACACACACACACACACACACACACACACACACACACACACACACACACACACACACACACGACACACAGACACTGACAGAGACACACAGTGAGGATGGAATGTGATCACTCCTTCAACCCTGACCTTCTGTCTGATCCAACAGCACAGGTTATTTGTCTTCTTCTTCTTCTTCGTCTTCTTCTTCTTCTTCTTCTTCTTCTTCCTCTTCTTCTTCTTCTTCTTCTTCTTCTTCTTCTTCTTCTTCTTCTTCTCTACCTACTCTGTTCTCTTTTCTTCTTCTCTCCCTCTCTCCTCTTCTCCTCTCCTCTCTCCCCTGTCCATTCCCCTCTCCTGTTCTCTCCTCTCCTCTCTCTAGCTTTGCTTCTCTCAGCCTTGCCCTTCTCATCTCACTACCTGTTTACCCCTTTTCTTTCCATGCTCCCTTCCTCCCTCTCTTCTTTTCCTCTGCTCCCTCTTTCCTCTTCTTTCTTCTCCTCTCTCCATTCCTCCCATTTTCTTCTCTCACACCTTCTTTCTTCTTCTCCCTCTCTTTTTCTTCCCCTCTCTCTGCCTTGCCCTCCGCCTCTGCTCGTGTCTCATGTTTTTCTCCTTCTGTCTACCTTTCTCTCTTCCTCTCCCATCTTCTCTCCTTCCTCTCCCTCCCACTCTTCCCTCTCTCTTTCCTCCTCGTCTCTCTCCTCTGCCCACTCTTCTGCCCACTCCACCCCCTTCTGTTAGATGTCTCTCTCTGCTCCATTCATAATACACCCACACCACCTCCCGCCTTCTCTCTCTCTCTCTCTCTCTCTCTCTCTCTCTCTCTCTCTCTCTCTCTCTCTCTCTCTCTCTCTCTCTCTCTCTCTTTCTCTCTCTCTCTCTCTCTCTCTCTCTCTCTCTCTCTCTCTCTCTCTCTCTCTCTCTCTCCCCCTCTGTCCTGTTGACCCTTTGCTATTCCTCCCTCATCTCTCTCGTGCCCTAATGGATTCAGTAAACCTCCACTCCACTCATTACGACACTTCATATGACATCATCTTGCCATCCAGTCACACACTGATCTGGCATCAGCACTCCATTGAGGGTGGGGGGGGCAGACGGGCAATTTGGATGCATGGGACTAGTGACCTCTGCTGGTCAGGCAGAGTACTGCACTCCAAGTCATACGGCGCTGGCGATTGATCGATCCAGCCATGCCCAGCCCAACCCAGTCCGGCGCCATTTGATGAGGGTGATGAGCGGTAAATGCTCACTAAACATCAGCTCAGGTTTCAGCGCAGCGCAGCGCACATGTCAAGGGTTAAGTTCAGTGGCGTGTTTTTATGCTTGAATTTCGAAGGCGCTGTACTGTATGTAGATGAGTTGAATTGTAGTCGAGAGAGATGGTCTTGCTCTTCTACCTAAAAGGAAAGAAAAAAATCAATTCTTTATCAGCCTATATGGGTGTTTTGTCTTTTTCACATGGCATTTTAAATTCCAAGCAGCAGATGCGAATTCCCAAACAAAAATACTGTGCATGCATGGTGATGAATCTGGATAGTAGGAGTGTATGGAAAAAAGGACATTTCTCAGGAAAGAAAGAAAGAAAGGAAGAAGAAGAAGAAGAAGAGGAAGAGTTTTATTTCTTATTATATTTAGGATTTCAATCAGCAGATGTAAACTCTCAAATATACAGTACACAGTAACAATGGCGAGGAACCTAGATAGATAGACAGCCGATGAGGATATACTGTGTTGTAAGGCCTTTCCCCAAAGCTCAGAGGCGTCTGTCTGTGTTCAGTAGGGCTGCTCAGGGCTGGCCTGGCACCAAAAGCAGCCCTGGCATATTTGGCTCATTTCGCCCCTTACACATGCACATGCCCCTGTCATCCTATATCCTAATCAGCTCAGTTCACTTTCTACAGATGGGCCAATTGGGGTCTTCTTTTAGATATTTCATGAGTTTTTATCATTTTTTAATCTGTTATTGTTTTTTATCTTCCTGCTTTTATCCCTGCCTTTTTATCTTGTTTTACCTGCCTTTGCATTGTGCTTTTATTGCTATTGCTATTGCTTTTATGCTTTTATGCTTTTATGCTTTTATGCTTTGTTTTCTCTCTGTGTTCTGTTTTTTGCATGGTTTTTATCTCATTGTACAGCACATTGAATTGCTTCCATGTATGACATACGCTATGGAAATAAATTGCATTGCCATGCCATGCCTAGCAGCCCCCCGGGAAAATGCCCTGTTTGCCAGATGACCAGTCCAGCCGTGTGCCAGCTCTCCTGTAGCTCAGCCAGAGAGGCTGCTGCTGCCGTTCAGAGCTGCTGTTACTCACATATTGATTTCCTCTCTCACCTCACAATCCCCTTTCCATAAATGACTAGACATGCTATATAATACTCGCCCAGCGCTCGTCTGCCCTCCGAGACATCCTTCTTCTTCCTTTTCTTATCTTTTTTCTTTTCCTGTCTTTTGCTAACGCCTGTGTGTTCTCCATCTCTTGCTCGATCTCTGTCTACTCTACTACACCCTTTAACTTTACTGCCTTCTGCCCCCTTCCTTCATGTATGGTAAAACAAAAAAAACCTCTTCTTCCCTGCTCTATCTTTTTCTTCATCTTCATCTATCACTCTCTATTATCGCTTTACTTTCCCCCCCCTCCCCTCTCTCTCATTTCCCCCTCCTTCTCTTTTCCTGTCTTTGTTGGATCTGTGATGGGACAGGTGTTAGGTCAGGGTTTTTTTTGTTCTTCTCCTCTACACCTCCCGACACCATTATACTCCTCCTTCGCCTTGTGATTTACCGTCAGCCTGCAATGCACTCAGCTCATCGTATCTCTCTCTCTCTCTCTCTCTCTCTCTCTCTCTCTCTCTCTCTCTCTCTCTCTCTCTCGCTCTCTCGCTCTCTCGCTCTCGCTCTCTCTCTCTCTCTCTCTCTCTCTCTCTCTCTCTCTCTCTCTCCATTCTCTGTCACGATGGTCACTCCTCTCTATTTCTTTGCTGATGGCTTCTGGCCCAATGTGCAATTTATCTCATCTCCCTATTTTCTCTCCTCCCCTCCTCTCCTCTCCTCTCCTCTTCCTCTCCCCCTCTGCTCCACTCTTCCTCTCCCCCGCCTCACCTCCCCTCTCCTTTCTCTTCTCCTCTCCCCGTCTCCTCATCCTCACCTGCCCTCCACTCCCCACCTCACCCCCCTCTCTCTTCTCCTCTTCTCCACTCTTCCTCCTGCTCTTCCCCAACTCATCTCCCTTCCCTGCCCCACCCCTTCTCTCCTCCACTCCTCCTCCTCTCCTGCCCTCACCTCTCCTCTCCTCTTCCTCACCCCCTCCTCCACTCCTCCTCCTCCTCTCCTCTTGCTCACTACCTCCTCCTCCTCCTCCTCCTCCTCCACTCCCCCTTCTCTCCTTGCAGAAGAAACTGGTGCTGACCTTCCACACCTCGACGCCGGCCGCTTGTAAACACCTGTGGAAGTGCGGAGTTGAGAATCAGGCCTTTTATAAGTGAGTCTTTCTTCCTCCTGTTTGAGTTGAGAGTCAGGCCTTTTATAAGTGAGTCTTTCTTCCCCCTGTTTGAGTTGAGAGTCAGGCCTTCGTTCTTTGTTTTTTTGTTGGGTTTTTTTTTCTTTTTTTCTTTTTTCTTTTTCGACTTTATTCGACAGGACATTGTAATAGGTGGACAGGAAGCGAATGGGGAGAGAGAGACGGGTAGGGGTCGGCAAAGGACCTGGGCCGGGAATCGAACCCGGGTCAGCCGCATGGTAGACAAGTGCCAAACCGGTTGGTCACGGCAGGGCCAGGCTTTGTTCTTTGTATATGCCCTCTATAACCTCTGAACAGGTCGCTGGCCTTCCGTTTCATCGCCATCGGCTTTTTTATCAGACTGATTTCCCCCAGTCTAGTCTCTCTGTCTCTCTTTCTTCTTTTCGTTCCACCTGCCCCTTTCCCCTCCCCCCATCTCTATTCTTTTCTCTGCCCTCCACTCTCCCTCCTCTTTTGTCCTTCTCTTGTGTCCCGTTTCCTGGTGATGTAAGGGGTAATGGGAGATCGAAGGAGGTGAAGAATAGAGTTGTGTTACTTGTCATCAAAGATGCCCCCCCTGAATGGCCACTTGACCCCTGCGTGTTCTATCAAAGGAAGAGACGGGGTCTAAAATAAGAGATGTAGAAAATAGACTGAAATACTATATTCCACCAATGCAGAAAAAAAGAATGGTGAAGGTCATTGTCTCTGCGATGACAAGTACTAGCTTTCCACCCCCATGTCTCAGTAGCAGTCGTTGCTATTTAAAAAAGACCCTTAGGCTGCTGTTATATAATACATAATGTTGGTGTGAGGATAAGCATTGAGGATGTGGGATGGTTAGTGGACTCTCATACTGTATTATGTACAGTATCTAAGTTGAGCAGATGATGTTGGATGTTTAGCTTTAGCTTGGATGTTTAGGATGATTACAATTTACTGCACACAGCATGTTGATGTTTGATGGGAATAGTTGGACAACTTAGAATCCATAGGATGTCATTGTTGTAGAACACATTTATTTTTCATTGAATGAGTGTGTAATAATATTATATTTACATAAATTATACTATATTATATTCATAATAATATATATTTCAGACATGTGCAAGTTTTATCTTTTATCTGGCATGTCTCAACGGTATGCATTCCATCTTCATCAGAGGGTGACATGGATGTTGAGGTGTTAAAATCAGCTGACTTGAAGTTGTTGTGGAGATGTGACCTCCCAGTCAGTAATGACAGGTTGGTCACACCTCCTACTGTTAGAGGTGTCCTCTCCTCTTAGGATGGGCCTAGTGTTGAACGTCATATGTCTTCAATGTGTCTGAGCAGATGATTTGTATTGAGTAGGCTGACTGGCCTGCAATGTGTGTGATTTGAGTAGGTGTGCCAAGTCCAGCCAAATTAAGACGGTCTCCAGTAGCAACATCATCTTCAAAGGATGCCGGTTCAGATACAGGTGAGGATGTGTATGTGCATGTGTGTACGTGTGTGTGTGTGTGTGTGTGTGTGTGTGTGTGTGTGTGTGTGTGTGTGTGTGTGCGTGCGTGCGTGCGTGCATGTTTGTGTGAATAGTTTATGTGAATGTTGATGTGTGCACATGCCATGTGAGTTTGCCTGCCTTGTTTGCGAATTCCCGACTGATCATCATCATCATCATCATCATCATCATCAATGCTTTCAGAAATACACCCCATAATAGTACTGTACACCACCCATTAACATCATCACGCCAGCCGTCTGGCTGGTGATAAGCCAATGATAAAACAGCTCATCGATCCTCAGGTCTCCTCATTAGTGAACTCTTGCATCAGTCTATATTACACTCCACCATCTGTTTTCTCTGCAGTGCGTCTGCAGTCCAACCCACTCCAGGTGACAGATGATGTTGATGAGTGTTCAATCTAATACCCTCTTTCCCATTGCTGCTGTTGTTATATGGTGAAAACACATGCTAGTTTGGCTTCCAAAATAAAAGGTTGTCTGCTTCTAACCAGTGGATATTGTTTGTGTGTCAGGGTTTTTGGCGTTCAGTATGTTTTGCCATACACACTACTACACCTCGTGGTGCATTTGAATTAGATTTATGTGGCGCTGTAATATAAAGCATTCTAGTTGAACTGTCATTGTTTTGCCAAGTGCAGTAAATTTTAGTATTGTTTTTGGGGAGTGTGCCACTGCGTGTAATTTTTTTAATTGAAATGTTGGCAAGGAGCGCTAAGCGACTTCCTAGAAGATTCTAAAACAGCCAGAACATACCCCTCTGCAGGATAGAGTGGACAGCACACATCACCTGATGGGAAAACTCTATCTATGCTGTTCCAGGGTTTTTTTTTTAACCTCCGCCAAGGAGGATATGTTTTCGGTCGCGTCGGTTTGTTTGTCTGTTTTTCTGTCTGTCAGGAGGATAACTCAAAAAGTTATGCAAGGATTTTGATGAAAGGGCGAAGTTTCACATTTCAGTTTCTAACTCCACAAAAAAAAAACGCAGAAGGATTTATATATAAAAATGATGGTGTTAGATTCAAATGTTCTATCAAATCGAGTGTTCAAACGTTAGTTCTGGCCAGGCCATGGTAGTCAAGAAGCGTGCCGCCTTTCCCCTCACCTCTAATTGATCCAGGTGTATCCCCTTTGCCGATCAGCTTTCCTCCCTAGCGATTGGCCACGCACCGTGGCGCGCCCCTTTAAATTCTACCCCTTTCTCCCTGACGTGTACGCTGCTTGGTTTTTTGCTACCCACCTCCTCCCCATGCTCCACCTTGTCGTGTATGACATGGCAAATTCTTGTCATGTTGCCTGGTTCTGTTCATGGGGGGAAATATTTATCTCTCCCTGTCTAGCTGGGGTGAGAATTCCCTAACTGCTGCTGCCCCCTGACTCTCTGCTTTTTCATGGTGCTCATGGAAATAGGGGGGCTCCTCTGAACAGAGCCATACCGCCAAATGTAAATCAGAATTTCAATAAAGAAATTGCATTCAGATTCTTCTCTTGTGTTTCTTGACTAAAATGGTTCTGACAGAAACAGCTTTCTTGGTGGAGGTCTGCACTTTCTGAGTGCATTTCTAGTTGATCATGTTATGGGTTACAGTAGGACATGCAGGTTGTGCTGTGGTGATGTCAGTAGATTTTTTGCTTATATTTGGTAAATTTATTACTGTGAAGTTGTACTTTTATATTTGCCAAATCTGCACACAGCCCTTCTGGCCCAGGTGTTGATGATGTTTTAAATGTGTAGTGTAGAAAGTCACATTGAAGAATGAATCATTTGACATTGATCTCTGCCATATCCAGATTTTTTTTTTTTGGTGAACAATGCATTTTACGTCGTCGTGTTCGGTCACAGGGAGGTGGCAATAGGAATGCATTCTCCATCAAAACACAGAAAATAGCAGAGACCAGCATGTCGTGACTTTTTGAGAAATGGTTTAAAAGGTGAAAAATGAAAAACCGTCATGCGCAATCATGTGATGTGATGTTGTGTGAGTGTGTCTTTCCCCAAGTGGCATGTGTTTTAAAATATTATAGTGTAAGAATATAATTCAGTCCTTCATGGATCAGTGTCTCTACTGCTGTAGTGGCTCATTGTAGTGTAAGTGTTGAAGTAGGCTAAAGAGGAGATAGAGAGGATGATGCATTACTCCAGTGTTTCTCAAAGTGGGGCGGAAGCCCCCCTAGGGGGGCGTGGAGGTATTGGAGGGGGGGCGCGTGAAGTCAGAAGGTTTTTCTTTTTTAATACTTTTCTGCTTTGCCATTAAGTCAACACATTCACTTTACAATCACAATATATGAATTAATTTATTCACTAATATTTACAGAACATCATAGGCCATATGCGTGTATATTAGGCTCTAATAAACTTTACGAAGGCCTATTTATTTATATTTTTGTAACCATTTTGCTCGAGGGGGGCACAGACAGACATCCTTCCTCTGAAGGGGAGAATGGCAGGAAAAGTTTGAGAAACACTGCCTTACTGTGTGAGTCTGTACAGTGTTCCTGTCTGTGTGTAGTGTGTAGGAGCAGGGGCCGCTGACAATTTCGGCTGAGCCCAGGATAAAGTCATCCCGACCCAATACATGATGTTATGAAGGCCCAATTCTGGGGCCTGTCTCCCAGGACAACTGACCTGTTTGTCCACCCCTGCCAACTTCCATGCAAAGGAGGAGTATAGTACTTGGGGCACAGATGTTTCAGTGTCCAGTGCCTCTCTCTACCTTGCCTAATCTACTTGTGGTACAGGTGTTTTATTGAGCTGAAGAGGTGATAGCGATTATGGTGTAATCTTAGCAAATCCTGGCAATGCCATCCTATGTACTTCCACCGAAAGATTTCATTTGAATTTGGAATTCCAATAAATTTAAATGGCAGAGTGAGGTCAGACCTTCTCCCACCTCCATGGAGACAGATTCCTCTTACCTTTTGTCACACTGTTTGACAGAGGTTTTGCCCAGGCTGTAATCTTGTGTGTAGACTGCATCTTGTTGTCTTTGGTGTGTGGGAAAATGGTAGCGGGTGTGATCCTACCTGTAAGTGTGTGAATGAGAGTATGATTTGCTTCCACTTCACAGCCATGGCCTAATGGTTAAGGCAATGGTATTTACACACAGAGGGTTGCCGGTTCGAATCCCACCCTTACAGTACCTCCCCCTACTCCCTGGCTGAAGTGCCCTTGAGCAAGGCACCTAGCCCCACACACGTCCGCTAAGTGCAATATAATGTAATGTGGTCACAATAATGAGCAGGCGGCTGATGCAGTATACCTAGCTTGGCTATGATGTACTTTGGCACGGACAGTGATTCTCTGCTATACGCCTGCAGTGGAGAATAAGAGTATGATGCAAGTCTACTGTGTGTGATTTCATATCAGATTCATGTAGTTCTGTGTGTCTGTCTCTGCTGTGGTGGGCATGAGGTGAAGGGGGTCATTGGATAAATGAATACAATGGAATCCTGTCTGGGGAGGGAGGAGAGGGGGGGGGCTGGAAATATAGATAGTAGTGATGTAGTTGATTGAAGTCTGATGTAATTCCGTGTGATTCTGTGTAGGGATGCACCGATACCGATACTGGTATCGGTATCGGCACCCGATACTGCTCATTGTACTCGTACTCGTACTCGTCAAGCACTTGCCGATACCAGGAACGATACTGCTATTACACAAAACAATGCAAAATCTTGTCACGTTCTGTGGACTTGAAAGCAGCATGGAAAAAAGTGCCACCTCATACATTTAAATCTACATGGAAATGGACAATACAAATATCACAGGTGGAAAAAAACAAGGCCATGCATTTATTTTCATTGTATTTCTGTGGTAAAAGGTATCGGTATCGGTACTCGGTATCGGCAAGTACACATATTAATGTACTCGTACTTGTATCGGTTTTCAAAAAAGTGGTATCGGTGCATCCCTAATTCTGTGTCTATGTGCTGTATGTGTAGTGGGCATGATGTGATGGGGGTCATTGAGTATGACTATAATGAAATTCTGTCTGTGTAGTGGCTACGAAATGTAGATTGAAAGTACAGCTTTGATGTAATTCTATGTGGTTCTGTTTCTCTGTATGTGTAGTGGGTGTGAGGTGAAGTGTTTTTTCAGTTAGGGATATAATGATATTCTGTCTGTGTAGTGCAGTATTGTTCAAATATTTTATACTGCCTACCACCAGAGAAACTATTCTATTATAAAATATACCCATACACTGTATGCCTTCTCAATTAGCTTCAACTGTAGAGGATGTGTCGATAAAGAGCTCACTGAAAGTACAGCATGATGTAAGTCTGTGTGATTCTGTGTCGGTCTGTGTACTGTGTAGTGTGGATGAGGTGATTGGGTTCATTGTGGATGTGTGATTCTATGTCTGTCTACTGCAGGGTTTCCCAAACTGTGGTGCGAGCACCCCTGGGGGTGCGCGACCTGCCATAAGGGGGTGTGCAAGCTAAATAGAACAATGGTGGATATGTGAGTTTTTATTGGAAAAGAGGGTTTCCCCAAAACAACTGTGCATAACGTGCAGTGAATCATACTTGCGTGGCCATCAGCACATCAAAATATTCGCTTAGGGGGTGCGCAAACCACACTGAAATGCACAAGGGGGTGCGCAGGAGAAAAAGTTTGGGAACCGCTGGTCTACTGCATATAGTTGGTTTGTAGCTAAAGGGGGTAATTAGACTGGAATCCCATGCATGTCTCTGCAGTGAGTAGGTTGTTATGGAGCCGTTTAAGTGACTATGATGTACTGTATGTAAAATACTCTGTAGTGAAGTCAGAGCATGTTGTGGTAGACTCTCTCGGTCTCTGTAGTGCAGTGGCACTCACCCCTCTTTTGAACAAGTGCCCCTTGACCTCATCATAAGCCTGTCAATGCCCCCATAGTGCTACATTTTTTTTAAAAAAGACTAATGCACCTCAATGGCAACTGAGCACCCCCCCCCCCTCTCTCTCTCTCTCAGCGGTATCTTTCTCAACACCCCCCCAAGGGATCCCTAACCGTTGAGAAACTCTACTCTAGTGGGAGGTCATTTACAGTGTGATGTATAATGTATGATGTGCACAGTTTGTCTGTACGTAATTAGTATGATATTATAGGCTGTCATAGGTAAGTGGTTAGGGTGTCAGACTTGTAGCCCAAAGATTGCCAGTTCAACTTCAGACCTGCCAGGTTGGTGGGGGGAGTAATTAACCAGTGCTGTCCCCCCATCCTCCTCCATGACTGAGGTACCCTTGTGGCGGAATTCATTTCCACCCTGGTCTCCAAGAGTGCGTTACAATATGCCTGAGGATGAGACGCACCTGCAGTGAGAACTGATTGAGGGGTGTGGCCGTAAGCTGGCACCCGCTTTTAAGATGCCAGTTTTGAGCATTCTCGGAGGAGGAGAACTCTGAGAAGCACTTGAGCACTTGATGGTACCTCCAGCCGCACTGCTCCCTTGGGACGCCATTGGGAGCGGCCCCCTTACACGGATGAGGCATAAATGCATTTTCGTTGTGTGTAGTGTGCAGTTTTCACTTGTATGTTTTGGTCTGCTGTGTCACAATGACAATGACAGTTTATGTCTGCGTTACAATATGCAACCTTGCCTCCTACACTTGTGCTTGTCTCCTCGTCCCCGCCTCCTGGCCCCTCCTCCGTGGAGAAAACGATAAAGTTTCCCAGCTGTCAGCCTAGCCACAACAACTTTTGAGGGGCTGTTTTTCATTCACCATCCCAATTGCAAATGAGGAAAAGACTTAATAATTGAGCTTTTGCGAGATATTGAAATATAATGCTGTTGTCAGTGATGTCATCTTGACATATTACTTCCTGGTACGAGAAGACAAGCACAAGTGGAAGAGGCAAGGTTGCATATTGTAACACACACACAGTTTCCCAGTTGGGCTTTATTCTATATGACCCTTGCATCTCCATCTTTACAGTTATGGCTATGAAGTGGCTATGGAGGTGTCTGAGTGGGATGTATGATGTGCATGTCTGTGTGACTCAGTGGTGTGTAACCTTTATCATTCGAGGGGCCACTTCAAATTTTCATTAAGTCATCTAAGGGCCGTACTATGAACACAAACCAGCATATCCCCCTGCATTTTAGGCCTACATTGAAGGCCACCACCTTTACAGCAGACCCCACCTTCACTAGGTCCCCTGAAACTATAACTTGACCCCCTTTTGCGCAGAGTCTATATTATAACGTTATTTTCACCAAAATCACAATGGCTATGTCTTGATCTGTTCAAGGCACTCGGTAATGTCATAGCAATCAATGTTATTATGATGTAGTCGAGAATTTTCAGCAAATAGTGAAAAAGCCTCGCCAGCGTGAGCCCATGTGCTCTAGGATGCTACTTGTATTGCAAATGTCATTTCTAAGATTGCTTTACGAAACACGTCATATTTCATGTGAAACCGCATAACATTCAAAAGATATCAGGGGCCTGATAAGACTAGCCTGCCGACGCCATCCGTGTACTCCACCCAAAGATTTTGGCTCCGCACATCATCTGGCAAAAGCCTCGAGCTCGGTTCTCTCAGTGTTTCGCCAATCAGCAAACAGTTGAGAGTGGTGACGTAGAACTCACCCGCGAGCTCCGTTACTCATTGGTTAAGGTAACTATATTCACACTTTCGTTTTGTTATTTGTATGCTTTTGCGACGCTATAACGTAACAGGAATGCTAATAAAGCACAATATGGGTTTTAATTTTAGTTTGGAACTTCAATTAATTTAAATGATATAGTAAGATCAGACCATCTCCCATCGACCACGGAGACGGATTCCTCATGGCTTTTGCCAGACTGATTGACGGAGTCAACAGTCGGCTATTCGCCCAGGCTATGATAAGACAGCCTCCCGGGCTGTAAACGGCCTGCAGGCCATAGGTTCCATACCCTGGTTCTCCTGCAGACCCTCATGCACTTTCGCCCAACGTCTGCACGAAAAACAGCCTATATGTTCCCTACCCATGCCGTGAATCTTTGTGAATAATGACAATGATGTTTTCCATGTCTGTGTCTCTGCAGTGGGCGTGTGGCTAAAGAGGTGATCGAGGCCAGCTCTAAGATCCAGAGGGAGCAACCACAGGTCAACAGGTGAGTACTGCGCACAGGTGCAGATTTTTTTTTTTTAGGGTCTTTCTTTATGACAGTGCAGCGAAGAGTGGGACAGAAAACGAGTGGGGAGAGAGAGCAACATGATCTCCAAAAATGTCGTGCTCCTGGACACAGATGTGAAGGGCACAAAATCTGTGTCCAGGAGCACGGATTTTGCCAAAATTCTGTGCTCCTGGACACGGAATTGTTTCCGTGATGGACACAGAGAAGTGCTCTCTCTATAGGCTACTCCCACAGCTCTATGCTTCCACAGTCTTGTGTTTTCTCAGGATTTTTCTAATTTCAAATATTTTTTCTCAAAAAGGTTAGGGTTAGGGATTGTTTTGGTCTGGGCACAGCTACTTTTTTTCATTCATTATATGAATTTGATAGCCTAGCAACCAACTGGAAAAGGTATTTCTCAAAAATATGTCTTTAATGACAGGTTAAGGTTAGGGAACAACTTAAATTGCTATAGCATTATTTTGTTTCGGATTAGCATTTGGTATGTATTCTCTAATGGTAGAGTTACACAGCTATGTGGTAATAGCCTATAGAAAGCACTTCCGTGTGCCCATCACAGAAAACAATTCTGTGTCCAGGAGCACGGAAAACAATTCTGTGTCCAGGAGCACGGAATTTTGGCAAAATCCGTGCTCCTGGACACGGATTTCGTGTCCTTAACATCCGTGTCCAGGAGCACGGAATTTTTGGAGATCAGGCTGGAGAGAGAGACAGAGAAGGATCTGCAAAGGACCCGCAGCGGAATCGCACTCGGGTCGCCGGTGTAGCAGCTCAGTGCCCCACCGTTAGATCCACGGAAGGGCCATATACTCTAGGCGCAGATTTGACAGTGCTGCATTTCAATTATTGATTCATTTGTCCATTATTCATGATATTCATATTTTGGGCTGTCTTGCTTTCTAAAATAAGTTTTAGTCCTAATAAAATTAAACTATTGGATGTGTGAGGCCTGACGGGCTTCTTTTTGTGTGTGTATGTGTGCTTGTGTGTTTGTGTTCGTGTGTGTGTGCGTCTGTGTTTTGCGTGCGTGTGGGTGCATCCTTGCGTGCGTGCGTGCGTGTGTGTGTGTGTGTTTTCAGGGCTGGGTTCTGTCAGAGTAAGAGTTTCAGCTCCCTCAGCCACAAGCAGCTGATAATGAACATGGAGCCCCTACTGCCTGCAGAGCAAAAGGAGAACGCCGCAGATAACGGTAACGAAAACTCAATGCACTCTCAACGTTTCTCCCTCTCTCTCTCTCCATCTCTCTGTCTCTCTCTCTCTCTCTGTTTCTCTCTCCCTATCTCTCCTTGCCACTGTCTCTCAGTCTCTCTCTCTCTCTCTCTCTCTCTCTCTCTGATTCTCTGACTTGATCAATTAATTATAAGTTAAAAGTTTGTTATAAATTACTCTAAGCATTTCACACCACTACACACACACGCACGCATTCTCTCTCTCTCTCTCTCTCTCTCTCTCTCTCTCTCTCTCTCTCTCTCTCTCTCTCTCTCTCTCTCTCTCTCTCTCTCTCTCTCTCTCTCTCTCTCTCTCTCACACACACACACACAC
Source organism: Engraulis encrasicolus (assembly GCF_034702125.1). Lineage (NCBI taxonomy): Eukaryota > Metazoa > Chordata > Actinopteri > Clupeiformes > Engraulidae > Engraulis > Engraulis encrasicolus. The sequence goes on along the minus strand of NC_085859.1, from coordinate 26,950,081 downwards.
ACACACAGTTTATGTTGTGAGAATTGCGCAGCTGAAGGGCCTGTCAGGCTGGCAGGGAGGCAGGGGAGGGAGGGAGGCAGGCCGCTGTTCCGTTTCCCTGGAGACTCCAATCAGAGTGCCAAAAATACACCCCCCATTATCTCACTAGCACACTACTCACTCCACGCCACGCTATACTGCCAACACACACACACACACACACACGCCTCTCCATGCTCGTGTGTGTGTGTGCGTGCGTGCATGTGTGTGTGTGTGTGTGTGAGTGTGTGTGTGTGTGTGTGTGTGTGTGTGTGTGTGTGTGTGTGTGTGTGTGAGTGTGTGTGCGTGCATATGTGTGTGTGTGTGTATGTGTGTGTGTGCGTGCGTGCATGTGTGCATATGTGTTTGTTCATGCTGCCAGCACACATGCCACTCTGGATTCCTCTTTGTGTGTCTGTGCATGTTTGTCTGTGTGTGCGCGTGTGTGCATCTGTGCATCTGTGTATATGTTCAAGCGCTGTACGCTGTTCATTTAGGTAAATGTTTGTTTTGGCGGTTTATGGATGTGATTGCTACTGTGTTGAGTGAGTGAGTGAGTGAGTGAGTGGCTTCTTTGTGGGTATAGTTGTGTGCATTTTAACCCATCCTGGTGCAGAAAAAATTGGATTGAATGAAAAACAAACACTGTATACGGTAGCTCATTGTAGTCATTCGTATCACTGATTGTTCATATCTCTGTCCACCATTATAGTAACCAGATGCTAAAGACCCGTTGATCCTGCCTTTGACCACTTCCTGTCTATGGCAGGTGTGACAATCTAAGCCTCGTTTTTAAGCTTGGTGCTGCCACCACCAGGGCTTTCCCCAAAGCACATACAGTACATAGTACTTCAAGGCCAACTTCCGATAAAAAACAGTTGTACTCACTCCTTTTGAAAATCGGACGGTCACCCTAAGTTAAACTCACATGCCAGGCTTCATAATGGTGCCTCACCTCACCTAGCTGTGTTTCCCGGTGTTTCCCAATTGACATAAACAATGCAGAGCCACGAGTAAAAAAAGTAAAGTATGTATGTTCTTTTTAAGGGTGTGATACTTATTCCTGATGTACTGCCTAGGGACGTCATAAGTAAATGTGTACTACTTAAGTACTGCTTACAGTAAGTAATACATAAGAGCTTTTGAGAAACCTAGCCCTGGTCAGTTGACCCTGTTTTTCTCATGGTCTTGCCACCAGGGGTATCACAGTGGGGGGAAAGGGGGACCAGAAGTTACCAAGCAGGGCTCCTAATTAACACCTGTCGAACCGGCCAAAATGCTGGTGAAAGCTCAGTTTGGCTGGTAGAAAATAAAACTTTAGTAGCCACTTTGTCCCATCAGTGAGTGCATGTTTGGCTAGTAAGATTAACATCTACTAGCCATTTTAGCTGGTGATGAAAAACGATAATTAAGAGCCCTGGCCCCAAACATTGGGGGGTGGGGAGTTAGGAGGTGAACACAAGGAGTCAGGTGTCTGTTTTTTTCTTTTTACTTTAATTGATGGGGGACCAATGTGATCTGCTCGTGTATATGGCTTAGACTTTAGTGCTGTGTCCATGCATGCCACTGTGTCTTTCTGAAACACACACACACACACACACACACACACACACACACACACACACACACACACACACACACAAGAGAGAAAGTGATACACAGAGACAGGGGAAGAGACACTCTGATATGATATGCCCCATTATATGATTACATCACCACCGTCAAGTTCACACTCTATTCATAGACAGACTTGTACTGCCACTGTCTCTCTTAGGCCTCAGAAAAATGGATTTAATCCATGCTGGATACCTCCTACTAGTCTCTCAGGGAAAAGAAAGAGAAACGGTGTATACTTTGACAGTGCTTGTAACACAGTTTTTCAACAGGTGGTATTTGGTAACTGTCAGTGGTGTAGTCTTACTTTTTTGTGGTGGGTATACTGTATATTTGAGCATTTTTTGAGGTGGGTATACTGTAGGCCTATATATTTGTGCTATTCTAAATAATGGATCAATGATTTTTAAGTGGGTATACTGAAATCCCTCAAATGTTGAGGTGGGTATACGGCGTATACCTGCGTTCTACGTAGACTACACCACTGGTAACTGTGCATTTATAGCTGCGTGCGCGTGTGTGTGTGTGTGTGTGTGTGTGTGTGTGTGTGTGTGTGTGTGTGTGTGTGTGTGTGTGTGTGTGTGTGTGTGTGTGTGTGTGTGTGTGTGTGTGTGTGTGTGTGTAACACAATTCCTAAAATGGTAAAAACTGGACACATGGTCGCTGACACATACAGTTAATTCATTAGGTTTAATTAAGAATGAAATATAACCAGCCCAACCCTACCACACACACACACACACACACACACACACACACACACACACACACACACACACACACACACACACACACACACACACACACACACACACACCCATACAAATATCACACACACAAGTCACACTGGGTATAAGGTGTACTCTGCCGAGAGGTGTTGATTTGGAAAATAATTTAGCAATAACAGATGTTGCCAAGCAATCGCTCAGCTCTAGCCTGTCACCATGGGTGATTGCCATTGGTGAATGGACTGCATTTATATAGCGTTTTTCCACTCCTTCAAGCACTCAAACAGCTTTACATTCATGCCTCACATTCACCTATTCACACCCACATTCAAACACCAGTGGCCGTGGCTTCCACACAGGGCACCACCCTGCCACCAGGAGCAATTTGGGGTTAAGTGTCTTTCTCAAGGACACATCGATGGGAGTCAGACGGAGCGGGACTTGAACCTGCAACCTTCTGGTTGCCGAACAGGCTCCTCTACCAACTGAGCCACCACCCCGCGAATGTGGTTCAAAAGAAAATAACGACAACACTGCACCATTCAACATTCAAAACTTTTATTTTATGCGTCAAAAGCAGAATAAGGCAAAAGTCTTAGTCAACACTATAAGATGGGAGTCATTTTTGCCTGCGGGGCAAGTAGCTAGTTATATAGTACATTGATAAGAGCTTTGTCTCAGAAGTCCCAAAATTGGCATGAGTTCGAAGTTTCACGTCAGCAGTTTATTAGTTTGACCCTGTTCAGTACATGCAGTGCAAAGCATTGATAATTCAACTCTTATAGAGTACTGTGAGACCAAATACAACTCTATAAGATGTTAAATCAACTCTCCAAGTGTTGAATTAACACATCATTTTTTTCTGTGCATCAGTGGAGATGTCCTGAAGCCCTGATCTTGTATTTTGCTGTGAAGTGATAAAGGGAAAAGATCTGCATGCAGAGATATAACTACAGTGTAGTGTGTATGCTTTGTTCAAACGTTTCTTTAAAGCAAGACCAAGTTGTTTTACAAGGTTAACATAATGTTTCAAAAAGTGCTTCTTTGGTTCAATAAACTTGTAACAGGGTGAATGTCACCTCTGAATTCGCTTTGGCAGAAATGTCCCCCATCTATGCTAAGTTCATTTGAATCTCTTTGTAGTTGAAATGAGTGCTTCCAACAGCATAGGTGACAGGAGAGGAAAAAGCAATCAAAGTAGTTTAAATTGACAAAAAATTGAATTTCAACTGCATTGATTTTCTTCTGACCATTGTATAAAATTAAGTGAACTGTATAGTGTATGTGAGCCTATGAAGATTGTCATTCATCTAGGGCATATTGACCACGAGAACTTAGTTAGACGTAACTGGACTTCTTGAACGCTCTTGAACATAGGACACTATATTATTCCTTTTATGTGTTAGTCAAACCAATGGAGCCGTTTGACTGGATGGAGGCGCTTGCATTCAGCCAACGATGTGTCAGTCATCTCAGCTTCATTGCCCTCAGCAGTGCTGTTGTACATCATCAAACTGTATGTAATATACAGCAGTGGTTCTTAACCTGGGGTGCGGGCACCCCCGGGGGGTGCGCCAGAGATTCCAGGGGGTGCACAGAATTTTGTTTGTGTAGAGGTTGTGACCAAAATTATACTTGCAAACATTATAATTAGGCCAAATTAAGTCCAAATTAAACAAGTTTTGGTTCCCATTCCCAAATTCTATATTGATTCATGTCTCAACCAAGAATTATTGTAATTAATCACTCATTACATTTTTTAGTGCATATACACATGTAGAAGTTTGTGTTGGGGGTGCACGGCCTGTCTTCGGCACAGGTAAGGGGGTGCGCTAAGAAAAAAAGGTTAAGAACCACTGATATACAGTATGATGTCATTATGGATTCTTGCTGACACCTGACAAGGCAGGTGAGGAGCTTCGCCATTAAGCAGTGCAGCCCCCTGGGGACCCATCAGCCCCGTCCATCAGGTGGGGACAAACCGGGTCAGTTGTTCTGGGCCCAGGGAAGGGGGTGGGGGTGCAGAGTCAGGATTACCTTGTATGTATTGAGGGGGGGGGGGGGGGGGCTTTCAGGTGTTTTTTTGTCCTTGGCCCCTTCAAAGCTGTCAGAAGCCCTGGGTCCCATACAGGCATTCAAATATCTTGATGATGTAAGGATGTTTCACACTGCTGATATCCCTTACAAAACATTTCAAATGATGTGTAGTGTAACCTAATACAGATCTAGCCAGGGATTTGAAATTCTCACATGAACTTAAAACTGATGTCTAGCCCAACTGGCCTAGAGCCAAGTCTTTAGCCCTTTTGATGAAAAAGCAACAGCAACAGAATGATCACGATAGAAAAGTAATGTATTGCAAACATAATAGGAATCATTGTACAGTACTGTGTTTTTATATAGAGTCTTGGGTAGGGAACTGCAATATCCTCAGGAACTTCAACACACTGCCCAATCCAGGCTTTAGTGGGTACCGAGCCAAAGCTTTTGGCCCTTTGATAATGCAGCAACAGCCAGAGAATAATCAACACATAGAAAAGTAATCTATTGGAAGGATATGGTAATCAGTGTCCTGTACTGTGTGTTTATATAGAGACTTAGGGGAGGCAATTGCCGTACTCCTGGGAATGAAAACACGCTGTCCAATTCAGTCTGTTGCAAAGACCCAGAGCCAAGACTTTGGCCCTTTGACTAAACAGCAACAAGAGAATAGTCAACACATGAAATGTAACCGTTTGTAAATGGCAATCTCTATACCATATGAAGAGTTCAGATGCAAAAACCCCTAACTCCATTTCTGAAGACCTGCACTTCTATATTTTTAGAGCACCCTGTTGTTGGTTTGGTTTACATTCATGTACTTGAGAATACATATTAATAGTTATATTACATAAATAAAATAAAAAATATGCAATTTTGATAGCTTTGTATTAAATAAAAATGAATTAAGATTATTTTCTGAAAAGGCACTTAGGGGGTTTTATCATCTGAACTCTTCATATGTTTATGAGTCAGTGACGTTTCAATAATAGCACATGTCAGGGCAGTGTAACGACAGCCAGTGCCACTATTGTATGGATTTTTGCTTTGTTTTTAGTGGACTATCTAAAGCATATTCATTGCAGCATATCAACCACCAATTACTAATTAATTTATGATGCCGTTGTGCCAGCTGACATCTGAGCCCAGTCTTTGATTCAGAGACTTATACTGTTTGTTCTCAATGTAGAGATTTAGGTAGGGAATTGCAATACTCTCAGGAGCTTAAACACTCTGTCCAATTCAAGTCCAATTCGGCCCACAGCCAACACTTTGGTGCTTTGATGAAACAGCAACAACGACAGAATAATCTCGTCCTCTGCTAATGGCCACCTATCAAACTTAACAAGGCGTCCAGTTAAAAGGGTCAGACACACAATTTTGTCTCTTATCTGTGTGCGTGTGTGCGTGTGTGCGTGTGTGCGTGTGTGTGTGTGTGTGTGTGTGTGTGTGTGTGTGTGAGAGAGAGAGAGAGAGAGAGAGAGAGAGAGAAAGAGAAAGAGAAAGAGAGAGAGAGAGAGAGAGAGAGAGAGAGAGAGAGAGAGAGAGATAGAGATAGAGAGATGGACAGAGGGAGTGAAACAGACAGATTCAGTATGCATATGTGTGTGTGTGAATTTGCAGCCAAGAGTAGAGAGTCTGTGCTGTGTGGGGCATCAGAGAGAGAGAGAGAGAGAGAGAGAGAGAGAGAAGAGAGGGTGGATGACAAAGAATTGGAGACATAACAAGAAAGAAAATAGAAAGAAAGAAGGAGATAGAATAAGAGAGAGAGGGAGAGAGAGAGACATGATGGGGCGAGGGAGAGAGAGAGAGACCAGAGGGAGGGATATCAGAGGGAGAGAGAGAGAGAGAGAGAGAGAGTAAGAGAAAGAAAGAGAGAGAGAGAGATGAGAGGCGGTGGTGAGGGGATGCTCTCTGGGGTGTTCCAGTGTAATCAGCGGTGAGATTAGCCTCCAGTCCTGTGCTCTGAGTGCCGTGCGTATAAATAGCTCCCCTCTCCCTTTGGCCTGATCCAGCCCTTAAACCCCCTGTCTTTGGGACCAACGCCGACATTTGAGCCACCCCTCTGTGTGTGTGTGTGTGTGTGTGTGTGTGTGTGTGTGTGTGTGTGTGTGTGTGTGTGTGTGTGTGTGTGTGTGTGTGTGTGTGTGTGTGTGTGTGTGTGCTTGTGCGTGCGTATGTGTGCTTGTGCGTACCGGTATGTGTGTCTGTGTGTGTCTGTGTGTGTCTGAGTAAGTAAGTATGGGAGGCAAAATGAGACGGACAGAGAGATGGACAGAGGCAGGGGCAACAGGCGAGATCCTCCCTCCCTCCCTCGCTCCCTCCCTCTCGTGGTGTACCCAAGCCCTCATCGTCCGGCGTTAAACCCCAGCTCTCATCCCCCTCAGAAGGTCAGAGGGATCCAGCCGAGAGGGAGAGAGCCCGGAAGAGAAGGGGAGGGAAGAGCCAGAGCCAGGCAGCCAGGCAGGGCACAACCAGGCAGTAGGCAGCTGGCATGCAGTGAGGCCAGGCAGAGGGTAGTACCGGGTAGGGCTGTACATGGCAGGGCTGGTTAGGGCAGCGTGGCACGCTGGCACAACAGTGAGTCAGTATAGGGACATTGGCAGAACTGGGCTGTGAGGTGGTGCAGGGCAGTAAGCAGCAGAAACACAGCCAGACCAGGCAGGAAGTAGCCAGGGCAAGGAGTGGTTTAGCACAGGGAAGTAGGCAGACCGCGCAGGACTGGACAGCAGGTTGGTAGTGGAGGCAGGAGAAGTGAAGCAGTTAGGGCTGTGAGTCAGAGTAGGACGCAGGTGAAGAGTAAAGGTAGCCTAGTAGCCAGCTAGCCAGCAAGACTTCCAGACCCAGATCCAGGTCCACAGATTCAGACAGGCAGAGGCAAGTCAGAACAGTAAGCAGCCAGACACCCATCCATCCAGACTTGGGGGTGTGATGGAGGTGCTGGAGGAGACGGCGGCCGTCAATGGGGGCCTGGTGCTGGGTGACAAAGCCCTGGCGGTGGGGGTCGGCTGCATGATGGAGCCCCTGGAGGAGAAGCAGAAGCAGGTGGAGAGGGTGCTGGCTGAGGTGCTGGGTAGCGTGGGCGTGGGCGTGGGTGTGGGCGTAGTAGGTGAGGGGCTAGGGTCTGGGGACGTGACGGTGGAGGGCATGGAGGTGGATGATGAGGGGATGATGATGATGCGGGCGGCGGCGGATACTATGAGGTGCCACGTGAAGATCACCACCCGCCACAACCTGCAGCTGAGGCTGGCCAATCACACGGCACAGGACGTCTACGTACGACTGCTGAGGCACGGGGAGCGCATCTCTGGAACCGGTAGATGACCCTGTGTGTGTGTGTGTGTGTGTGTGTGTGTGTGTGTGTGTGTGTGTGTGTGTGTGTGTGTGTGTGTGTGTGTGTGTGTGTGTGTGTGTGTGTGTGTGTGTGTGTGTGTGTGTGTGTGTGTGTGTGTGTGTGTGTGTGTGTATGTATGTATCTGTCGGATCAGTATGGAGAATGCATATCTGGAACTGGTAGATTTCTGTTTAGGTAGATTTCTTCTCTGGGGGTGGGGTGGGGTGGGGTGGGGTGCGTGCGGTGTGTGTGTGCGCGCTCGTGTGTGTGTGTGTGTGTGCATGTGTATCTTCTGATCAGTATGGAGAGCGCATATCTGGAACCGGCACATCTGTGTGACAGCCACATCCATCATAAAGTATGTTTTACGCAGTGTCTGTAGTGATAAATGACTAAGCACCACTAACCCACAGAGAATAGTATTGTAGGACAAGGGGATGCAGCATTCCGAAAGAAAGAATAGAGAAAGGTGAAGGCGAGTTTTTGCTAGAAGGCGGTGAGATAAAGTATTAGGCGTGGGTGACTGGCCACTACTCAGGATATTGACCTCTAGGTTACTGTGTGTGTGTATGTGTCTGTCTGCGTGCGTGCGTGTGCATACATGTGTCCATCCATGTGTGTCCGTGTGTGCGCCTGTGTATATGTGTGTGTTCACGTCCTTGTTTTGTTAAATGTCAAATTTTGTCTTGGGGAATCACATGGATTGCAAAAAAACTATATCTTGGTTTGATTATGGTCTGAAAATTGGGATTGAAGTAGCTGGATGCTAGACCTGTTCAATTATCGAGGGTTGGGCATACTAGGGTTCTGGAAGTAGCCTATATAGCTTTGTATATACTGCAGTAACTACACCAACATGGAAACTGAGATAAAAAAAACTTTAAAGTCTTGGTATTAGGTTGGATATTGTTGTTACTGCAAATATGACATACCTGTAGCACTATCTCTGAAGCGGGACACATTTGGACCATAAGACTTTGTCATTGTTGCACCTGTCGGGCGATGGCGCAGATGGTTGTGGAGCCAGTCTGCATCTAGAAGGTTGCAGGATGGAGCCCCGCTCTGCCTGACCGATGTGTCAGTTGCTCTTGGTGACAGGGTGGTACCCTGTGTGGTAGCCACCGGAGTGTGAATGGGTGAGTGCTTTGAGTGCTCGAAAGAGTGGAAAGGCGCTATAGAAATGCAGTCCATTTACCATAAGATCAAGGATGTGTCATGAAGACCATTTTCAGTGTAGGCCCTTAATGCACGCCATCTGAGGCACGCATTGAAAGGTTAATTACCATAGTACTACTCTACTATGACATAACACAGCCTACAACTCGGTCGTTGCCATTCTAGTAACAAATTCATAACGCTGCGTTTTAACGGGCTAAACAAATACAAAACAAAATATGTAGTTACTGCATTGTGCCTTTGTAGGACAGTATACATTACTTTTTGTTTGAGGAAACGTGCACAATCACACCACTGACATCTCAATCTACAACAAACACATCACAAAACATTTTGTACTGACTGTAGGCACGTGGAAATACATGACTATTACTGTGAGCCACTGTGAATACGCTGGCAGCTGCCATTAATGTTGATGAGACTTAGGATGTCTGAGATAATTGAAATATTCTTTTAGTTATGAGGCCCTTGGTGCACGATGTGCGAGGGGCCTGAAAACTGACATAAGTTAAACTTTGTGACTCTATGAATGGTTGTATATGAGACAGTTGAAGAGTTTTCGTTTTGAGCATTTCAGTTTGCATTTCTATTTTGTGTTTGTCATCCATGCACAATAATAGAGTTGTTGTACATGAAACAGTTTCAAATGTTGAGCATTTGAGTTAGCATTTGTATCAGTACTCAGTACATGCATCATTGTAGAGTTGCTGTGAGACAGTGTAGTTTCATAACGTGTAATGTGAACGCTGTAATAGTCGTTTAAAAGACTACACTACTATGAGGTTACACAGAGCCTTCAGCAATCCATCACGACAAAGGGAAAATTTATAACAAGACCATGTCTAAACAGATTTAAAAGGTTGAGCATTTGAACATTTGAGTTGGTATTTGTGTCAGTCAGTCCTCCATGCATAATATGAAGGAATACAGTGCCCTCCATAATTATTGGCACCCCTGGTTGAGATGTGTTTTTTAGCTTCCAATTATTATTTTTTTTTTTCTAAATAATATGGGACCTTAATGGAAAAAAAGAGAAAAATCCAACCTTCAATACAAGTGCATTTATTCAGTGGGGAAAAAATCCCACATAAAGAAATAATTATTTGACATCAAATAATGTGTGTCACAATTATTAGCACCCCTGGTGTTAATATTTTGTACAACCCCCTTTTGCCAACAAAACAGCACCTAATCTTCTCCTATAATGTTTCTCAAGATGGGAAAAGACAGAAAGAGGGATCTTCAGCCATTCCTCTTTGCAGAATCTCTCTAAATCATCCAGAGACCTGGGTCCTCTCCTCTGTACTCTCCTCTTCAGCTCACCCCACAGGTTCTCAATGGGGTTTAGGTCTGGGGACTGAGATGGCCATGGGGGGAGCTTGATTTTGTGTCTGGTGAACCCTTTTTGTGTAGATTTGGCCATATGTTTAGGGTCATTGTCTTGCTGAAAGACCCAGTGACGACCCATCTTCAACTTTCGGGCAGAGGGCAACAGATTTTGATTTAAAATGTCCTGGTATTTCAAAGCATTCATGATGCCATGCACCCTAACAAGGTTCCTAGGGCCTTTGGAAGCGAAACAGCCCCACAGCATCACTGACCCACCCCCATACTTCACAGTGGGTATGAGGTGCTTTTCAGCATGCGCATCTTTCGTGGCACGCCAGACCCACTTAGAGTGTTTGTTGCCAAAAAGCTCAATCTTGGTCTCATCTGACCAAAGCACACGGCCCCAGTTGAAGCCCCAATACCGCTTGGCGAACTCCAGACGTTTGCGTTTATGATTGTGAGTGAGGAAAGGTTTTCTCCGTGCATGCCTCCCAAACAGCTTGTTGGCGTGTAGACAGCGCCTGATGGTTGATTTGGAGACTTTGTGACCCCAGGATGCAACCATTTGTTGTAATTCTGTAACAGTGAGCTTTGGAGATCTTTTGATTTCTCTTACCATCCTCCTCACTGTGCGTGGTGGCAAAATAAACTTGGGTCCTCGTCCAGGCTTGTTTACCACTGTTCCAGTTGTTTTGAACTTCTTAATTATTCCTCTCACAGTGGATATGGGCAGCTGCAGTTGAGTGGCAATCTTCTTGTAGCCTCTGCCTGACCTGTGAAGGTCGACGCACATCTGCCTCACTTGTATGCTGTGTTCCTTTGTCTTTCCCATGTTTAAGAGTGGATAAGAGAAATGGCCTCGGTGTCACGTCATATTTATACCCCAGGGAAACAGGAAGTGATGAATTACTAATTAAATGTTCGTACATACTCTGGTAAACTTTGTAAACTACTGTAGAAATGACAGAAATGCTTCAATTATATGTATTTCCTGGGAATTGTTAAGGGTGCCAATAATTGTGGAACAGGTGATTTAATGAAAAATAATTATTTTTAAGTCAGGGATTTTTTTATTTTCTTACAATTCATTTGAGTTGAAGGCTACATTTTCCTACAATTTTCAGTGTGACAGTATTCTTCTGCAATAAACACTGAATT
>NC_085859.1:26868684-26933684 GCF_034702125.1 Engraulis encrasicolus | reverse complement strand
CAAGCAGTGTTGCAGACTTCTTTTTCACTTGGCTTTCACTGAGTTTCCCAGGTGGGCTTTCATACTACCTGTGGCCGTGGGCATTGCTGAAACATGTGTCTGAAACATGTAATGACATCAAGTCAAGGAAATGGCAAAATTATGATAATTATAATGTGTACGTTTTATATGTGCTTTTCATAACACTGAAATTCGCTGTAAATGTTAAAAATGTATACTGATATTTAAAATGATTTGATTAAAATATGCGCTAGTATGAAATTGATATGAATCCTTTTATATTTTTTTTATATAATATGCAAAAGTCCAACTCAGTTTATGTATGTGGCTCTGAATGAGGTTTGGCCTCTCAGAGTCAAACAAGGCATACTACACTATCTACAATTTTTGGATAAGGAGCCAATCAGTTTTGAGCATTTCCAGTTGCTCAATGGTGTTTGTTTAAGGAAATGGCACACCAGCTCTGTTAGCAGTGGAATAAAGGAAAGTGGGTTCAGATTAGTTATAGATGCAACCAGTTAAAAATAAAAAGTCAGCTTCAACCAGGATTATCTGCTCCCACTTATTTCATTTTATTTTCTCCATAACGTTTCGTCAGAAAATGCTGGCTGAAGCAGACTTCTTTTCTTTTTATCTGGTCATTTGTTTGTCCTGCTCCCAGATCAGACGTTTGGATGTGCAGGCTTTAACCTACGTTTTCATGAAAGCAAACGAAACATGCCCTTAGCCTCTCCCTTGGAGAAAAGGGTTAACAGGGGTGAGTTTCTCAAAAGAGAAGTTGCTAGCCTGTTAGCAACTTCGGTAGTTGCCAATGGGAAAATGCATTGAAAACAACAAAGTAGCTAATGTAGTAAGCAACTTTGGTTTCGAGAAATCCACCCCAGAGTTGCAGTTACAATAGGCCAGGCTTGCACTACATACTGTTCATAGAGCGTGAGTTGCACGGTTCTGTTCCTTACATACAGTGCATACAGCAGTATCTTGTGAACAAGGACACATTTCAGATTCGGCCCATACAAGAGGCTAATGTGTCAACCTCGCAATCTACTATGCTATGCATTTGCCTCGATTGCCTGAGTGGCTGACAATGTGCATTGTTTAATATCTTGTCTGTCAATCTGCCCATCATGTAAAACAATAGCAGTTTGCCAGCCATCAGTCTTAACAGCAACACAGTTGTGAACATATCAGCATGGCAGGAATCCTACTAATGCGAAAGGAGACATTTGTGCCACGAGCCTCACTGATGAGCACTGAGCACTGTCAGAGTTGATGAATAGAGGTTTTACTATTATTGTGATAATAAGGATCTGAATGCTATGCTGTCCAGTTCTGTCTTGCAATAGATGAATCTTTGGAGGCTACTTGTGGTCCTTTGAGAGAGAGAGAGAGAGAGAGAGAGAGAGAGAGAGAGGGAGGCTTACAGGGGTATGAGAATAGATGTGTGGTCTTGCAGCCGACGTCAGTGGCAACTTAGCCACGGGACATGTCTTAATCCACACCAGCCGGGCAGCTGGGACTAAATATAGGCTGCTTTTAACCCACGCCAGGCCAATGCAGCCAGACAAATGCTCTTGTAGTACACACACACACACACACACACACACACACACACACACACACACACACACACACACACACACACACACACACACACACACACACACACACACACACACACACACACGTACGCAAACACACATAAAATACACAGCTATTTAAATTCAAACACACAGTCTGCCCGGCAGGCATGCACACTCATATTATTGTAAATATTTAATGATATGTGTACTGTACAGTGTATGTCTAAAAAGCAAGTATGTATGGATCTAAGAAATGTGTGTGGATATTCATGAATGCATGCAAAGAACATCCTAATACAGTGACTCTCCTGACTCTCATTAGTGTGTCGATATTGTTGATTCTGTATGAATTTAAGGATTATATAGATATAAAATACAAGAATGCATGCAAATGAAATCCTAAAATTGTTTATTGACATTGTCTCTGGTATGGATATACTACATCTGTGCATGCAAGTGTCTTAAAACGTGTCTGTGAAGGTTCTCCGTCATCCTAAAATAGGCGTTCTGTCATCGCTGTGCCAGTGTTGACATTGGTTTGTCTCTCTGTCTCTGGTCTGTCCCCACACGTCTCCCCTATTTACTTAACCTGTGCTTAGGAAAGTCCCGTTGAGACTAATGCTGGATCTCAAATGGTACACTTGAGCACTTTAGTGTTCATGTTTCAGTGTGTATTAATTATTGCATCTTGAACACAAGTCCTGGTCAAAATGTCCAGGTGTCCAATGTCCAAGTTTCAGACAACAGACAAACACATGATGTAGAGTAGAGAGTAGAGTACAGTAGATGACATACATACAGATACAGGTAACACGGATAACATGGACCACAATAGCAAATCATAAAAAGTGTTTTTATGAAAGACCACTAAAAGCGATGCCATTTCTCTTTGCAGGTTTGGTGGCCCTGAAGGACTGTGTGCACCTCTCTCCCCTGAAGCCCTCCATCTCCACAGCAGGAACAACAGAGGTAGCAGCAGCAACAGCAGCGGCAGTGGCCCCTGGTAGCACCACCGGCCCCGGGCACACAGACCACAGCCCAGGGGCCACGTCAGCAGACCCAGGTGCCACAGCGGAGCACAGCTCGGGCCCCAAAGACCAACCGATGGGAGAGAAGAACGGAGAGCCGAGACACGAGGCGGACAAGCGGAAGAAAGAGGACGAGAAGGACGAAGCGGGGAGGAGAGAGAGGAAGCAGGAGGAGGAAGACGAGGACGAGTCGGGGGGTCCGCTGACCATCTCGGACCTCGTCTACAGCCCGTGTGCCAGCATGCTGCCCACGCCCGTGGGCGACGACGACAGCGAAGGCGGCGCCTATGGCAGCAGCGTGGCGTCCATGTTCCAGAGCCCGGCCCGGATCCTGCGCGACCTCCACGCCGACCCCGACATGCAGCAAGAGCTGCGGGCCGAGCGGGAGCGCGAGGCGTCCATGGAGGCCCTCCGCGTCAGCATGCGGCCCTCCGCCGTCTCCCCGCGCTGGGGCCAGATGCGGGCCTGCTGCCGCAGCGCCGCCAAGCTGGTGGCCGTGGTGAGCGGGCTGCTGCTGCTCCTGCTGCCCTTCATGCTGCTGCTGCTGGAGTCCGACCTGGACGTGGCCTTCCTGCACGACATCCGCCAGACGCCCGAGTTCCAGCAGTTCCACTACGACTACTACTGCCCCATGCGGCGCTGGCTGCTCTGCGAACTGGACATGCTGCTCGAGGCGGTGGTGGGCGACTGAGGCGGTCACCAGCCACAAGGGGGAGCCAAAGACTCGCGTCCGTATTGGCATCAGCAACTATTGCAACTGCAACTCTACTACAACTACTGGGTGCCAGAGACTTGTGTCAACGGCGGCATAGACATATATATTTATTCTTCTATATGTGTCTATGAACAGTGACATCAACAAATATAACAACAGCAACACTACTACTATTACTGGGCTACTGCAAAAAAGACTGCTGAAACTGTGGGAGTGGTGAATTTGAAAAAAGGTATGACAGACACACACCGGGAGGAAGGATTGATTTCATACCCTTGCCTACTGTAACTATGGAGATGTTGGTTATGAACTGGGTTATCTGCTGGATGGGAGAGAGATGCTCTTTGGACTGACAAAGGTAAAAAGAAGTGAACTGTAAGGAGAAAGTGGGATTTGGAGGAGGAAGAGAGCGAGAGCTGACGTCAACCCTTTCTCCCTGACAGTTTCAGGCTTTTTTCTTAAATATGTATACTTGCAAACAATGGTAAATACAAAAAATAATATTAATATTACAAAAGAGAAAAATTTGAATCGGTTTTTAAATGTTTTGTACATTTTTATGTGAGGCTACTGTTGGCAGGATTTTTTTCAGCAAAAAAAGCATCTACTAAATGTATTTATTGACATATAGGGGGGAGAAAAGCGAGCTATTTTTACTGCCTGTTGTCATGTTGTCTTGACCAGCAGTTCTCTGAGTTTTCTTATGACGATAACAATAGCACAAATATTTTGAAACGGCGACTCTTTTTGCAGATTTACCTGATGTCACTCTGGACAGACACACTAGGTGGTCCAGCTTTAACAGTTTGTTCTTCAACTGAGGTAAAAAAAAAAGAAAAGAAAAAGAAAAAAAGAAATATATATATAGATATATCAGGTCAGACCAGGCTCTTTTGCTGGTCCTCTCAAGCTGACGACCAATTATGCAGTTCAGTGTTCTCCATGATTTGATTGCGTGATCGCATGACAGTGGCATTACAGCGCAGGTATTTAATAGATTTTACTGGTTTATGGTGAAAACTTCGTACTAACAACTCATTTGGATTTGAAAGCAGACAGATGGGTTAAGATATTACAAAGAGATACTAAGATACCTGGAATCGGATACAAGAGATCAGACACTTCATCAAAATAAGGTTTGTCTAAAATGGTCAAACAAGTTTAGTTGTAAGAAACTGGTCTTCTTCTTGTAGCTCGAAGACGTTCCTTAACTAAATGAGTACATCTGTTCAGGTCTGCAGTAAGGGAACCTAGAAGACGCTTGACAAAGTCACTCAGATGAGGGGCAAAATGTCTTCTAGTTCAAATAAGTCCATTCAAAAAAAAGTTAAAAAGAATACATATGTTTTCTTTTTTGTGTTAAACCCTAGTCGTCTTCTGGAGTCCTTTATTCCCCTTTATTTTCAAATGAGACCAGTTCCTTACAGCTGAAGTCTTATGTTGGTCTGATATCCTGAAGATGATGCAGGTGTTTGTCAGTTCAGACTGCATACTCAGGAAAGTCTGAGGAGAACACACAAGATTTATCTCTGTGCAAAACAAAAACAAAAAAACACACAAATCAAAAAGCAAACCTCTTCTGATTATACCGGTGTTACTCATAATCTTTGTGGTCATTTGTGGAAGTGTTTTTGTGAATCCTCCATTTTATGCCCTTCAGACACTTACTACATCTACTAAACTAGACTTCTCTAGATGCTTGGGTCATTCAAAGAAAATGCCATGTCAACATGTGTTTCTGTGATCAAATTGTTGAGATCATGATTATTATCTAACATTTATTAAAAAATAGAAATACACGCACACAGACAGAACCATAGACAGTAGTAGCCATATTGTTACTCTCTACTTTCATATTCTAGTCTCGATGAAAAGAAGAAGTAGCACTAACACAGAAGGTAGTGCACATAGCTCTCTGCATCTACTTAAATGAAACATCATCAAAATAAAACCTCAGTTGTAAATGGGTTTACTCTCTATGCTTACCTTAGTGTCTCTGTGTAATTACAAAGTAGCCAATAGGTGCTCCATTTCCCCCAAAGTGTCTCTAATCATCAGACGTTGTTGTCGCTATACAGTAGAGCTAGCTTTGCCACCTCTGTTTGACTTGCTTAGCTGTCGAATTGCCAACACACACCCATGGAGAAAATAATGGCCTGCTCAGGGATAGGAAGCCTGGTTCAAAAAGGTGCTGCCCAGTTATTCCAAATTTGGTCCACCTTATCACCAGGGAGCCCAGTTTCCATCAGCATGGAAGAGTCAGTAAATTGGGTTCATGAGGCAGTGGACTTAGGGACTTAGAGTTCTTGGTGTCCGAAAGTTGCAGGTTCGAATCCTGCACCAGGACAAAGGATGTTGGTGGTGTCCTTCCCCCTCCTCCATGGCTGAAGGTTAAAGAAGGCATTTCACTACCACTCTACTTCAGGGACTATAGCCATTACCCTGTAGATTACGTAACCATAAATTGCTTTTGGTGAAAGTGTCTGCTAGATTAAGTATAATGTAATGATTTGAACATGTGTGGGTCTAGATTGTTAGCTTCTGGAACCAGGCTTCCCATCCCTACTCGGTCTGCATGAGCTCCGCTGTAAATACTGCAGTGACGTACTGCTACGTAGCGACCAGGCCGTCCATCGTTATCACCCGCTGCATGTAACTCACAGTGATGAAAGTTCATATGCTGTACACGGCAGCGCAGTTGAAACATGTGCTGTTTGCATGATACGTGTAGATCTCCTAGAGCACCAAACTGAGCAGTTTTACAGTCATACAATCCTTACTAGACAGCAGCAGCATGTGTGTGTGCAAGAAGAAGGTCTCCCCAAAAGATGACCCTCTCGGCCATTCAAACATAAAGAGCTTTTGTAGCAATTTGGCCGCGCTCCTTTTGTACACCGCTCAAGATTAGCTTCTACTTAATGGTCTCCCCATCCTAACCTGGTGCTTTAATTAATCATCACACTCTGCAAAGCTTTGTGTGAAGCCTGCTGTTTGGTAAATGGTGCTGTATCTGAGAAGGCCTCAGGGTGGAGGTTATGTGATAGTTACACATGGTAGAGGAGCAGCAGTGGAGACATTACTCCCATATCAACAACAAGATGTATTTTGAAATGTGGTTTAAATTCAGGTTGTTGATATTAAAAAAAGTGCTTTATTTGGAAATGTTGGTGACCGGAGACTTCTAGTCAAATAGCCAACTGTTAATTAACACCATTAGCTACTGAAAAATATTTTTGATGGTTACCAATATAGAACAGCGATTGAAATTAAATCTTACTTCTCTGTCCCCAGCGTTTGTAGCATGAGCATTGCTTATGTTAATGGTAATGTGTGTATAGCCTACTGCAGAAATGGCAGTGTCACATGAACAACTTTTCCGGAATAGAGGCCTACTGTGGATACAAACACTGATATCTGCCTGTCTAGTCATCATAACCTTGAAAGACCTTGAAATTATTTCTTATGAATTTACCCCCACTTGTTGTCAGTTTGGTGAGATCTTAAATTGGCCATGGGATGAGGTAATTGTCGCATGGGAGGTTGTGATGAAAACAAAAAATCTCAGATATGTCTTTTATCTGTCACTGAACAAAAGCATTCGCTGATATGAACCTTCTCTTTTATTTATTTTCATTTTCAAATGTTACATTGATCTTGTCTGTCTTTCAAGCCAAGTGAAATTACTCTTTTCAGTTGAAAGAAAAAAACATCCAAGATAGTGTAGATTAATGCTGTGTGAAATACTGTGCTTTTGTGTGTATATTCATGTACAAATTTAAAATAATTGTGCTCACTCCCCACCCGAAATAGTGTCTGCATATGTACATCCTAACCATCATATACTGATAATGACAATTGTTGATAACCTTTATTTGAATGAAAGACTTCACCTGAGAACATTGTAGCATTATTTATGATCTTTGTAGCCCTACTTTCTTCTTGCATGGAAAAAAGAGCCACACCACAGTGATGCTATACAGTATATTTTTATTTGTTTGTTTCAATGGCCAATATTTTTTTTGTTTGCTGGTGTATTTATTTAACTTATTTATTTATTGCTGTTGAAAGAATATGAGTGGCATGGATACTAGTGCTCCGTCTTTTCATGTGATCACCAAACAAAACCACATACCTTGTTTTTGTCCAGCTTAGCATACGGCCTAAAATGCTCTCCAGAGAATCACTGTGGATGCAGGGCCACCGCTGGCACTGCACTGCCCACCCCTCCTATGGGCATTTGAGTGGCATCAAGCTGTAGTGCGGTTTCGTATTTAATTTATTTGTTTTTGTTTTGGTTGATGATGTCGATTGATGTTTTTTTCCCCAAATATGTCATATGCAGCCAGACCCCAAAGTAAAATTATTTTTCAATTTCAGTTACGGTTTATTTAAATGCACTATTTTTGTAAATGTAATAGCATTGTAATAATAAACACAGCTACAAGGCACTTCACAAGTTCCCAAAAGACCAAAAAAACATACAGCAACAGTAGCAAAGAACCATCTTAACCAGGTTAAATGGGGATTTGTGTGGGCCTTGTACCCTGCTGCAGAAAGAGAGGAATGGGGCATAATGGTATGCCACTTTCATGGCATGATGCAAAGAGTGAACGGGCAGCGAGGAAGAGAGAAAAGAGAGAAGAGGATCTGCAGAGAGTAGATGAATATAAATGAGTACAGAACTGCAAAAAAGGTGTGAGTTCGCTGTGTTGAGGTGAAACAATAATTCCCATCTCAATTATATCCGTTTCTTTCCATGGCTCAATGTAAGGAAGTGTTTGGCATGGTTTATAGTTGAGGCCAGGCCTGTGTATGTGATTTGAATTCAAGGTAGCGTATTGGAACGCTGCTGTGACGTGAACAGTTAAAGGGTGAGTGACCGTGTGTGGGCTTTGGTTTATATTTGGTTGTTTTTTTTAGTACCAGTAGAGCTATGGTCTTGCTTTCAATTAGATTGTCTGTGATATGAGACATGTATGAAGGTTGGTCTCTAGGAGTTTACTTGCAGTAGATGCCAGTGTACCAATCAGATGTGGTGAGGTCCCTCTTGGTAGCATGCATATCAGCTTGTGCCAGCTGTTTTTCATTTTCTTTGTTTCAGTTTTTTTTTCTTTTCTGTCTTTCAAAACTGTAATTTGATCTCTGGGAGTAACAAGGAAAAAAAAACAATTTAAAAAATGTGGTTCCGTGACCACTAGAACACAAAGCCTTATGAAATTTGTAAAGTGAACTTTGAATGTTTATATGTTAAGATAAATTATGGATTGTTTTATATGATTGTACTGCCACAAAAGAAAACTCATTAATGAAATAAATCTATATTAAACTATGGATAGTTGTGCCTTGTGTTTATGTGTTTGTGTTTCATCAAGTGATGTGAATGTATACAGGTATATTTTTTATTTCATGTTAATTAGTAGGACACCAACTCTGGACACATATAGGTATAGGAGACGCATGATTTATTGGTCCCAAAGGAAATAAAGATGTCCAGTAGCACATGATGCACATTTACTCATGTACTCATGTACACTTATCTTGCATTTACACATATCAGCATTTATCTACAAGAAGGCCACAGGATGTCAAATTAATGAAATATTATACACACTAGGTTGGAGGAATGTGAGGGCTAAGTTGTGGTTAAGGGACAGGTGGGTGGGTCTTATTATCAATTTACATACAGTACCAGGGCTTGACATTAACTTTTTCGTTTGCCAGCCACTATGGCTAGTGGTATTCCCCAAGTCAATAGCCATCCAGCTATTCTACTAGCCACATTTTTTTAAATCATGACGCAGTACATCTAACCTCAGAAGACGAGGTGCTTACACAAGGGCACAAGTGCAGAATATACGCTATTCTTTCTGATATGTCATACCATAGAATAAGCTACTTGCCAATTTGGCTAGTGACACTGAAATTGTTATCAGCCACAGCCAAGTTTTACCAGCATTTTGCCGGTTGGCTGGTGCCAGTGTCAAGCCCTGTACAGTACATACAATGATGATGACTTATTTACACTGAGACTGATACAAGGAGGCGTATTTGTCATATTAGGCAGGGTGGAAGTTAAGATGATAACGTAGGAATGTTTTGGAGATGATGAAGTAGGTGTGTTTACAGTGGAGCAGGGACAGGTGTACCCAACACCATTTTCCAGAAGCCAAATTCTGTAAAACCCTGATCCATTTATAATTTCCCAACCATAGTGTGTAAACTTTTCAAAATGTCCATTTTCATTCTCTAAAAGAGAACATTATACACTATTCTAAAACAGTATTAGGTACTGTAATAATTAATACAATATATTACTGTTCTCTTACTGCTTTTGTGAAATACATTTTTATGTATTCATTTTATTTAGATTTTTACAGACGACTGATTATATAGGCAACAGATTCAATTGGCCTACAGGATCAAAGCATGACGCCCTCTTGGCACACACAGAGCATCAAAACATCAGTAAGAGATGCTGAGACATAAAAGTCCCATACACTACAGCACAACATCAACAACCGACTGATGAGTTTATTCAACGTTACAAATGACAAACTTCTTATGAGCTGCAGTGCAGTCAGTCCACTCATACCTGTCAAACAGGTTTGACAGACTATGACCTACGTCACCTTGAGGGCTGGCGGTGAAATGGGAGTCAAACCCCGCCCAGATCCAACAACGGGTTTGGAGGAAGCTAATTGAAAGGAAAACGTTCGTCAGGAACAGGTGAGTGTTTTTTTAATTGTGTTGTGAAAATAGACGAGTGGTGCTGTCATATTTCATGTTTATAACAGAACATCAGCGCAAGTAGCTACTGAAAATACCTGTCGCGTAGAGGCAAAACATTCCTTTAACACGGCACTGAGTAATCTTTTGTCAGACCATCCGTTTTGTTTTTCCCTGAAGAGGTGTTGTCGACAGGTGCAGTTGATCGTAGTAAAGTAGGCCTACCTGTACTTGTTTTTTAAGTAGGCTAGTGTAGGCCTAGGCTACTGCGTTTTAAGTACTTTTTTGAAAACCATTACGAGTCGGCCAATTATCCGGAAAGAAACAGGTGACAGTACAACAATGCAAGACCTCTCGTATAAAAGGTGTTGCTTTGTCAGACAGACCCTTCAATCGCTGACCCCAGCCAATTTACAAAACAGCACGGCAGCGTAAACAGCTGAAACAGCAGTTGACCTCTGGTGCATTTATCACGTTGGCCTATCATTTCACATTCATCATGTTTAATATTGGTGATGAAATATAAATCTTTCTGCGGTGTTGTAAATGGCTGTCTCCAATCTCATGAAATTAAGATAGCTGACGCTTTTATCCAAAGCGACTTATTTTAATTACAGGTTATTGGTTACAGTCCCTGGAGCAGTTTGGAGTTAGGTATCTTCCTCCATGTGAGATACGTAGTGGAAGGGTGGGATTCGAATCTGAAACTCTATAGCCCATCTCCTTAACCCAGGTGTAGGGAACCTAGCCGTCTTATCAGGGCCCAGAGATAATTTCAATGTTATGCAGATTCAGGGAATATGACATTGTTTTGTGAAGAAGTGTTAGAAATCACATTTTCAATGCATTTGCAACAATTGTGTTCATAGTATGGCCCTTGGAATTTAAAGTTGCCCCTCGAATGAAAAATCTGTTCCACTCCTGCCATAACCACTGGGCCACGGCTGCCCCACAAGCTATCACACAAACTGTAGGCCTACGTACAAAAAAATCCATATTATAACTGTTTAATTGATTGTGCAGGTTTTTCATATTACTGTGTCTTTCACACATTTTCCATCAGGTTTTTATTGCTGAGAGGCTCACCATGTCTGCATGGAATGGGTCAAGCGCTCGTTTCGACCGTGTCCGAGAGGGGGGTCCCCACTACGACCAGGTCCCCATCGGTTCCCTGGCCCGGGACGCAGAGCTGGCCCTGAGCGCAGACCCCCTCCCGCCCCCTCCCCTTCCCATGATGGCTCCGGTGGGTTCCGAGTTCTACCCCCCCAGTGACACGGAGGACAACGACAACCAGCACGACGACGCCATGGACATCAAACCCGTCCACCGCTTCATCCCAGACTCCGTCAAGAACTTCTTCAGAGGCAGCAAGCGCTGGTCGTCCCGCTCCACCGCAGCGGCAGATGACAAGAACCGCACCTCCGACGGGGTGCGCTGCTCCCCTCCCCCGTCTCCCGGCATCCCGGGGTCCTACATCGACCCCTTTGGCGGATCAGGGGGCAGCTACACCTCCCAAAAGGAACGTGAAGCCATGTTGCTCGAGGGCCTCCCCCCCGAGTCGGTGTCCGGGGTGTCCGGACGGACGGCCATGACCTACAGCGAGCGCATCGAGGAGTACAACCAGCGCTACGCCTACATGAAGTCCTGGGCCGGCCTGCTGCGCATCCTGGGCTGCGTGGAGCTGCTGCTGGGCGCCGCCGTCTTCGCCTGCGTCTGCGCCTACGTGCACAAGGACAACGAGTGGTTCAACATGTTCGGCTACTCGCAGCCCGGCATGGGCATCGGCGGCATGGGGGGTGGTGCGATGGGGGGCATGTACGGCGGTAGCAGCGAACAGTACACGGGCCCCAAGACCCCCTTCGTGCTGGTGGTGGCCGGGCTGGCCTGGGTGGTGACGGTCATCCTGCTGGTGCTGGGCATGACCATGTACTACCGCACCATCCTCTTAGACTCCAGCTGGTGGCCCATCACCGAGGGGGTGCTCAACTTCTGCCTGGCCATGCTGTACATGGCAGGGGGCATCATGTACGTGCGGGACACCACGCGCGGCGGCCTCTGCAACTACCACGTCTTCAACAACGGCCCCAACGCGGCCTTCTGCCGCACGGAGGCGGGCCAGACGGCGGCTATCATCTTCCTGTTCGTCAACATGGTGGTGTATCTGCTGGGGGCGGCCGTGTGCCTGAAGTTGTGGAGGCACGAGGCGTCCAGGATGAGGCGGGAGGCCCTCGCGCAAGAGGTGAGCGTCCTTTTGGGAAGTTTCTTTTTTTGGGGTCTTTTTTAGACTTTATTATTGATAGGACAGTATGAAAGGTGGACAGGAAGCGGATGGGGAGAGAGACGGGAAGGGGTTGGCAAAGGGTCCCGGGTCAGCCGCATAGCAAGCGAGTGCCCTGCCGGATGGCCACGTCAGGGCCCTTTTTGGCAAGTTTCAGTTGTATGTACAGTGCTGTGAGTGACAGCCTGGACCTGGGCTAACAGGGCAACAGTACAGTGCCTTAGCCAATTGAACCACAGCCAAGGCCTTGTCTTGTCCTTCTTTGGGGAAGTAGTAACTTACACAAGACAGGGGTGCATTTCTCGAAACCATAGTTGCTAACTACATTAGCTACTTTGTTGTTTGCTATGCAATGTCCCATTGGCAGCTACTCAAGTTGCTAACTGGCTAACAACTACGCTTTGGAGAAACGCAACCCAGGTTTTTAGTTTTAACTTCTACAAAGGGTTGTGCGACTCACACACAGGAAGTAAGGTGACGCGTGGCTTCATCACACCAGCCCCTGATGATTGACGATGATGATTTTGGGCTTGTGTGTTTGTTTCCTCGTCTGTGTCTTTGTGTGTTCAACTTCAAAACTTCATGCAAACATTACAAAGTTGAGGTTATCTGACCCTTCACCGTGCCTCACCTCAAAGAGGAAGCAGACTGGTGGGGGGAGGGCGGGGTGTTTGGGTCTGTTTGTGCTCACCAATACACACAAGGCCTAGCGGACATACCGTAGGTGAGCTGACCAGAAGTAATGTAGAAAGCCCAATTGGGAAACTCCAACTCCCATTGTCGTTGTGACACAGCACTTCACAGCACACCAGTGAACACTGCACACTACGAAATTGCATTTATGCCTCACTCGTGCAACGGGGCAGCCCTCAATGACGCCCCAAGGGAGCAGTGCGGCGGGCAGGTACCATGCTCAGGGTACCTCAGTCATGGAGGAGGATGGGGGAGATCACTAGTTAATTATCGGGAGTCGGATCGGCAACCTTTGGGCTACAAGTCTGACGCCCTAACCGCTCACCCATGACTGCCCTAATGTTAAGTGTGTTTACTGTGACTGTGACAAACACAGTGAAATGGCATGTTGTATTGGTATGGTGATGTATAACACTACAGCTGGTGAAAGGCCATGAATGCCTAGAAGAGCATGATGATGAAACGTCTAAACTAGGTGAAGGGTCAAGGGTCATAACCATTGAGTGAGGAAACATCCTTGGTCCAGTTGATTTTACAAAGTCCAAAACAATCTTTATTCGATGGGCTAGTAGTTTATTATCGGCCCTACTACCACACCCTCATGAAGGCTGTAGGTGCCAATACAAGTTGGTGATTTTTTAATGTACTAGCCCACTGAATAAAGACTGTTTTAGACATTTTAGATCAACTGAAGTGCCTGGACCGAGGATTTTTCTTCCCTTTTTTTGTTGAACATTGCACCCTCCAAGAGCACCAGTTGATTTTAAGCGATACTAGTAGTGCTCCACCTACTCTTCTTCTGTCATACTCATAACCAATAGTTTTCATCTTCAATGTGTTGTTACACAATCACAACTCAATGTTGCTTGCATTATCCTGGATTGCATTGTCGTCAGTTAATGATTGTGATGTTGCTTTTCCGCATTGTCTCTTGCAGATGAAGACTACAGCATCAGTGCCATTTGGCCTGGTAAGTCTACCCACTTTCTTACTGTACCGTATACATAGGTTTCCCGTTTACAATCATTCCTCTCTGCTCGCTCAGCTGAGGGTCCCTCTGGAACCTCTGATTGTTTGGAAACCGCTGCCACTCAAAAAAATGCTCTCACGTGATTGGGTGCTTAGCATCTTGCCCCTCCTCACAGCGTGAATGTTTGTAAGCGGGAAACCTATCCATACCTCTCATTGATTCACACACCTCAATTGTTGACAGCTGTGGCCTGTTGGTTAGTGAAATGAGAAGAAGAAAAATGTTGAGAATGAGCGACTCTGTAACACTCCTCACTAGTTCGCCCCTTCTGAGTGCTTGTTATACATGGGTTCACCGTGTTTATAAACACGATGTTGTGAGGAGGGGCAAGACACTGGCAGTCAACCACGTCAGGTAATTTTTTGACCGACAGCGGTTTCCAACAATCAGAGGGTGAGTTGTGCGCAGTTAGTGTCGTGCAGCCTTGGAAAACAAAAATTTAGAACCCATGTTTACAGTAATCACATATTTGGTACGGTAGCTGGGCTTAGTCAGGGGATGATTGAAGCAAATATATTACGGGACTATTCATGGGTGTTGAGGGCTAGGAAAGTGTGCTCCAGAGAGAGTAGAGAGAGAGAGGTTCCATTGGCCCATTGTTTCCGGGTTCTATTATTGGGGGGGAAATCCCCCTTTAGGCAGACCTAGGCAGACCTGAGGACTGTTCTATTCAATGCTAGGAGCATTATGACACGCCCCTTTAGGCAGACCGGAACCTGGTCCTGTTAGGTGCCCATAGAAACCTATCATGTTGGCATATCTCTATACTTAAAGAATCTCTGGTGTGCTCACTAGTGAAATGGAGGAGTAAAGGGAGGAGGTGGGACGATTCAAGATGCCTTCTTGCAAGACAGGTGGGAGGGGAGGAGAGATTAAATCTGTGAAAGTGGGAGACGAATTGGAAGACAGCTGTCAGTCACTCCATGGGCTCCTCCCAAACTGCTGTATGTTTTAGAAACCAACATTTTCCACGATGTCAGTCTGACCACCCCTAATCCTAACCTGTCACAGGACGTTGTACTGCACTGAGTTAACATGCAAAGTCGTGGTGCACACATGCGATAGCGGTTCAAATCGGCGTGTTGTTTATACGCATTGTCATCATGATGCCATGATGCAGTCTGTAAAAACTACTTGTATCTTCAATGTGTGCAGACAGGGCCTGGCTCCAGTGTGTCTGAGCCTGTGCGGCAGGCTATGCTGAATGTGGAGCTAGATGACCGAGCCTTCTCCCCGGCGCCCACCATCGAGCCGGAGATCATACGCGGCCACATCCCCGCCGGACACATCCCCAAACCAGTCATCATCGCAGATTATGTGGCGTGAGTCAGGATGCAATATGTTCTGTACTGTTCTTTGAAGAGATATCATGGATTCTTTTTTTCAGAGTCTTGTATACAGACTGCCTATATTTTGTGTCTTATTTGGTTACCCTCTTTTACCATCTCTCCCTCCTTCCCTCTCTCTCCCTACCTCTTAAACAAACACACACACACACACAAACACAAACTGACTCACCACTCACAATCTTTCTCTCTCTCTCATTACTAACCCTAAACAGTAAGTATCCATCCATCTATTCTGATGAGGAGCGGGACCAGTATAAGGCGGTGTTCAATGACCAGTACGCTGAGTACAAGGAGCTGCATGCGGAGGTGGAGGTCGTCATCAAGAAGTTTGAGGAAATGGACAACATGATGCACAATCTCCGGCCCTCCAGTCAAATGGTACAGCATTTCGTCTTATTCAGGCGCATGTAGCCTTATCCTCTTCAAGTCCTAGTCCGATCTCATTCACTTTGTCTCACAGTACAAAATACTGTAAGTAGCAGCTGTTTGTTCACATTCTAGAATGTAGTGTTGGTCTCACATACTTTTTGGTATTTGGTATGCAGGCTGTCATAGTTCAAGTCAGTTTACATTGATATAGCAGTACAGTAAGATACTTTATTGATTCCAAAGAGGCGTTTTGTTTGCCCACATCAGAAGTTCCCCAGTATGTATCTGAGTGTGTACTCATATTGAATATGTTTTGTGGTTTGGTAAATGACCTGTA
The DNA here is from genome assembly GCF_034702125.1 of Engraulis encrasicolus. Classification (NCBI taxonomy): domain Eukaryota; kingdom Metazoa; phylum Chordata; class Actinopteri; order Clupeiformes; family Engraulidae; genus Engraulis; species Engraulis encrasicolus. Next base: position 26,917,576 of record NC_085859.1, on the reverse strand, counting down.
TCTTCCTGTTTACTAGATATATGCATGTTAATATCTATCCTTTGTCTGTTTCTGTGTGGTGTCCACAGGAGCAGGAGCGCATCAATGTTGTGATCCAGGAGTACCAGAGGAAGAAGATGGTGAGTGGTAGCAACCTTTTAACAGACACTATTTCCCAATGACAAGTGTTCAAGCCTTGGTAGTGTGTGAAACGCCTAGTGATTGGATACTCCGCAGAGTTCACCAAAGAGTATCCAATCACTGGGTGTTGCACGCACTACCCAGGCTAGAGCACTTGACATTGGGAAATTGTGAAAGTCGTTCTCTATAAGTCCCTCCACTTGGCGGCCATCTTGGCGACGCCTCCGGGCAGCTATTTTTCTCTTTATTTTTCAACTGTGCATGAGTAGTATTTGGCTGCGAGACGATTGGATCAATGACAGGAGTGCAGCTCAGTAGGCAATTGGCTCTTTTTGCTGGAGGTTGGAGAAGATGTGCAAGCGCACATCTTATTGCCGTTACGAACTGTCCCCGTTAATTTCTATGGATGTTTTCTTAAGTGTTTTGTCTCATGTAGAATGTCTCTGCCTTAAATAGTCACTCAATGGCCACCTTGGACCTATGCCGCCCAGTAGGCCCATTGATGAAGCCATCTCTGGCCTTTACCATGTACTTTTGGAGGTTTCGAACCCTCTCAGTCCCATTTTAATGTGTACTGAACCTCTGAACAAAATGAATTCTGGTTTCTAACAGCTATGGTTTCAGTTTCATATCTGCAAATGTCTGGGAAAGCACCAATGCTCTAATCACCAAATGGAATCTGTATATTCTACTGTTGTCAAATCTGTTATAAGTTGCTGCATTTGTGTGTCTGTGTGCATGCGTGTGTGTGCATGCGTTAATGTGTGTTTGTGTGTGTGTGTGTGTGTGTGTGTGTGTGTGTGTGTGCGTGTGTGTGTGTGTGTGTGTGTGTGTGTGTGTGTGTGTGTGTGTGTGTGTGTGTGTGTACTGGTCATGTCTGTGTGAGCAATAGGTTCCATTAAGTTCTGTTTATGTGTAACATCTGGCTATGAAATGCTTATTTGTATTCTACAGGATCCCACATTTGTGGAGAAGAAGGAGAGGTGTGAATATCTGAAGAGCAAGCTGGCTCACATCAAGCAGAAGATTTACGAGTATGAACACCCACGCTAAGGGCTTTGTCAATGCTGACTGAGAGACAGATGGGGGAAGGACAGTGGCACATGTGCCACCACAGAAGAAGTCACCAGACCATGGTTTCAGCTTGCCCACAGCCCACTTTCATTCCAGAGTCCAATGAGGGTCTGCTGCGCCCTCCCAAACTGAGAGACGTGCACGTGATGAGACTACGGCATAAATGAAGCCAAATATAGCTTTTGCAGGTGTTGCATCCTGGGGCTATTGTTGCATAAAACCCACTGGCAGGATGCAGGACTGTCACTGTGAACACAAGGCAAATAGTTTGTTAACAAACATGAGGATTGTGTCCGTAAACCTCTCTCTGTTTGTTTATCATTCATTTATTTGCATGAAGGAATTTTTTGTGAATTTTAATGTTTTCTGCACTATGTGTTTTAATTGCTTCCATGTTGGTGGTTCCATTGTTTTGCTTCCATCATGTTTTTTTTTACATTAAGCAATTGAGAGTGTTCTTTTCACTACATAAAAATGTCATAAAGATGAAGTTTGACGGAATTGTAAAAACGGAAAACATTGTGCTCTTGTCAGACCAAACTATATAAAATTTGAGATAGGCTAGTTCTTTTGTATGAATAATTACATGTTTTTACTAATTATATGCTGCAGGATTGAAACAAACACATTTAATATGTTCTTGCATTGCCTTTTATATTGTTAAACTAAAGTAAGTAAACTGTTATTTCTTGAGTTGTATTGTTGAATGGATACCTTCACACAAACAGTAGATTGATTCATCCATTTTTTGAAGCCAATTTACACACATGGGAGGTCAGCCAGCAATTTGTGGTTGTCATGGATATGGTATTGGAGGAGGGGCGCAGAAACTGTTGATAGCCTACCCCACTCCCCAGGTAGAGCTCCAGGCCTATTCACCTTCTTTTCGCTAGTGGCTGTACAATTTCCATGTTCATTCACACCTGTTAAGATGGAAAAACAAGTTACAGCCCCATAAAGACGGTCTTCGGGTGCGTAAGCTGTGAATTAAGCTCAGTTTTGACTTTTTCTTGTGCTTTCATTTTGAGAGAGCAGACTGGTAGGCCTAGCCTACATTTCAGAGCCCATAGGTAGCCAGTAGGCCAGACAGCAAAGGGGGTTATATCGTCTTCCTGGTGTGACATACAAAGACCTAAAGCTGTAGAACCTGCTCATCCACTCGTATCGTATGTAGGCTACCGGTCGTGGTTCAATGCGTCTTTCAAAACAGTAGTGTCCCCTTTCTGTGTTGCGCTTTGGGGCGGGGCGTGTGCACCTGTGCGCGGGAGGAGGAGGCAGCAGGAGGATGCGAACAGGTGTGGCTACCATGATTAGCATACGGTGTCATCCTTGGGGATAGAGGGCAAGTGTTGTTGTTCCTCAGACTACGAAAAGTACTTGGTGGTGGTGAAGGTGAGTTTCAGGCTATTGTCTTTATTTACCGTGTCGTAGCGGAATTATGAGTGATGGACATTTAGCGTCTAATTATTATTCTGGCTTGTGGAATGGAATTGAAAAAAATTAGTTTCGGTGAACAGATTATTACTTTTTTGATGGCATATCAAAACAGAAAGGAACAGGCCAAATCGGTGAAGAAAAGACTGAAGACTTTTCTGTTAAAAGAAGTTCACAAACTATCATACGGTAGAAACGTAGACTGTTAATTTTCGTAGCCTATTGTATCATAGCCAATGTTGTGGCAACAAAAGTTGTGGGCCTACCACGGACACTTTGTCCAAAATGTTCATCTCTCCTCCCGGCTTCCTTTCTCATTTTCTTTCGACTGGATTGTTGTTTATTTTAACCCTATGCGCTAGAAACTTCAATTTAATGAGTTGAACAAGGTGGCATTGATTACGCACGCTGTTTGCACGAGTGCTGTGATGGTTGATTTACAGTGTCAACAGTTTCTGGCTGGCCAGCCTGTAATCTAAGCTTGTTTTGCGGCCTTTACAGGTTATAGCCTACTTGACAAGACAAACAGACCTAAAGAAGTCCCCACAATGCCGTCAAACAAGCACAGTAGCTCTCCATATGGACACAGGTAAGTGAAAGAGTAGACACACCTGACCAAACCCGCAGAGTAATTGATGTACCACCATTTTGAATATTCTCCTGACAAGGCTGCGCCTTACTGTTAGTTCAACCCTGTTGCTGAATTGGTTGTATCACATTCAAATATGAAATGTGTTCCTATTTATATTTCTATTGTAGATATGTACAAATGCCAGGGTTTTGTTAGATTATGTTGTTATTTAATATATAGGGCCTAAGCATATATGTTATACGGTATGTTGTGTTTGAACAAACTGTCTGCAATATATAAACACAAGCTCTGTAGACCATTTCTGTAGACTGAGTACCCATACTTTTCTATGAACAGCATGCTCTAGAACGATACTAGCTCTAGATAGGCTACTACGTAGTCATGGAGAGATAAGAATGTTTCCTTTCGTTTCGCTTTTCGCCTGCAGACATCATGGCAGCCGGAACAAGTCACAGCACACATTCTCCGGCTACTACCCAGACGAAAAGCTTCTGCACTTCTACAAATGGACCTCTCCACCAGGGGTGATGAAGATCATGTCCATCATCATCATCGTTATGTGTGTGGCCGTGTTTGCCTGCGTGGCCTCCACCCTGGCGTGGGACTATGACATGTCAGCCATGGGACTTGGTGGCATTGGGGGTGGGATGACTGGCGGGTACTATGGAGGTGGTTCCTATGGAGGTTCCTATGGTGGGTCGGTCGGAAGTGCCGGCTATGGAGGTGGCGCGGGCATGGGCGGCTACGGCTACGGAGGCGGTCAGTACATGGACCCCAAATCCGGCAAAGCGTTCATCATCGCCATCGCCGCCATCACCTTCATCGCCGTGCTCATCATCTTCATCCTGGTGGTGTCCCGGCAGGGCACGGCGCGCTCCCACAAGTTCTACCTGGGCGCCATCATCGTGTCGGCCATCTTGGCTCTGCTGATGCTGATCGCCACCATTGTCTATTTGGTGGCGGTCAACCCGCGGGCCCAGTCGTCCGGCTCCATCATGTACAGCCAGGTCATGATGATGTGTGCCCAGTTCCAGAACCAGCAACCGACTTCCGGACTCGTCATCAACCAGTACCTGTACCACTACTGTGTGGTGGAACCGCAGGAGGTGAGGGCACTTGTCGTGGCACTGTGACAGGCTGTGTCATTGTCACCAGACCTGTGTGTGTGTGTGTGTGTGTGTGTGTGTGTGTGTGTGTGTGTGTGTGTGTGTGTGTGTGTGTGTGTGTGTGTCACTGCTGTGTGGTGGAACCGCAGTTGGTGAGGGCACTTGTGGTGGCACTGTGGCATTGTGTTTCTTTTTGGTGAACTCAACAAAAACAACATAAACAAACACAGCAACCATCGTCACTACAATATGAAGTCAAATCCAGGGGAAAGTGGGACAGTAGATGTACCACATTTTAACAGGGTGTGTGTGTGTGTGTGTGTGTGTTGGTACAAGTAGAACATACAGTATGTACATGTGAGAAACTTACATAGTCGTGTATAGCATGGATGTTCTGATATTGCACAATTCATCTTACTTCTGAAGACAGTGATACAGCCATTTGGATGTGTCATTGTGACTGGTTATGTGTGTGTGGGTTAGCACAGATAAATCATATACTAGATACATTTGTTCATGTTGTCCTGAAACTTCACGGGTCACATGACACGATTCTGCATTCCTTTTCCATTAACCTGCGTATGAATTTATCTTCAATCTGTCATTGTTGGCAGACAGTGTTTCGTGAGTGTCTATTTTTGTACTTTCACCACTGTAAAGATTTCCATGTCCGGTTTCTGTGAGGCAACTTTTTGTGACTATGACACTGCTATTCTTTCACAATCCAAATCCTTCACTATGCATGGAATCTCCCTCTCTTGCTCTTTCTTTCTTTCTTTCTTTCTTTCTTTCTTTCTTTCTTTCTTTCTTTCTGTCTTTCTGCCTTTCTTGCCAACTTCCATAGTTCTAGGGTTTTGCCATGGGAAGGTTTCAGTACTAAATGTACTTATTTTTCCTCTCTTTCTCTGAGGATATGGCCATAAACCGGTGTAGCAATATGAACATTTCACCATGAAATATTTTGATTATGCTCAACTTTTCTCACTCTATCGCTCTCCCAGGCCATTGGCACAATTGTAGATTTTGCAATGTGACCGTTTCCTATGAAATGTATTGATTTCTTCTTTCTCTCTCTTTCTCTGCCCAGGCCATTGCCATAGTTCTGGGTTTCCTCATCGTTGTGGGCCTCATCATTCTCCTGGTGTTTGGCGTGAAGACTCGCAGTCAGATCCGGCGTTACGGCCCCGAGAGAGTGCTGTGGGAGGAAGTGAAGATGCTGAGGGACGTGGGCCCCCAGAGTGTTGGAGAATGGGTGGGTGATGTGGACGCCGTACCCTCGTAAATGTAGTTTGTATGCGAGCATGGTTCGGGAGGAGCCTGCGGAGTGATTGGCAGCTAGCGGTCATTACTTCTGCCTCCTTCGCAGGGATTTAAGCCCTCCTGCCCATCCACCTGCCTTGCGCGAAGGCCGTCAAATTGTCCCACCTCCTCCCCAATCTCCTCCATTTCACTAGTAGTCCCACTCTACCCATCCCTCTACACACAGGGGGTAGAAGTGGATCTCATCCAGCATGATCTCCGCTTTACAACATCCCAGGACTGAGGCCAGCTAACATGCCACACATGCACCAAGTACTCAAGGGCGAACTAGTGAAGCTGTCTTCAGGACAGTGAGAGCTGTGCCGTGCCGTGCCGTGCCGGTTCCCACACCTGTTACACTGAGAACCAGTGCAGCTTTGGCCTAATGGTTAGGAAGGAGGTCTTAAGGTCAGAGGGTTGCGGGTTCCAATCCCACCCTTACCTCTCCCTACACCTCCATCCATGGCTGAAGTGCCTTGAGCAAGGCACCTTGCCCCACATTGCTCCGTGGACTGTAACCAATACCCTGTAAAATAACTAAGTTGCTTTGGATAAAAGCGTCAGCTAAGTAAAGTGAAATGTAAATGTAAATGTTATAAAGAAGAACCAAAGTGGTTAGCGTTGACCGTGTGGTTCACGTTGAGGGCTCCCTCTGTCCCCTACAACTGGGAATCTGTGGTAGCCGGTGAATGAGCAATTTTTGTTAGGACCAACTTTTTGGTTCTCAAACGCTCTGATTTTCAATGTAAACACATCAGTAGCTTCCAAATTACTGTATATATACATGGGTTCTACTGTGTGAAATTAACTGTCTACAACTCAACCTCTGATTGTTGGAAACAGCTGTCGGTCAAAAAATGAGCTCACGTGGTTGGCTGCCAGTGTCTTGCCCCTCATAACATCGTGTTTACGAACACTGCGAACCCATGTATTGGAACTGGCACAGATACGGTACTCTGTTGGCCTGAAAATACTACCAAAACTACCAATTCATCCAATGAGAATGTATGAGACTGTGCTATCGAAGTCAAAGTGGGTGAAAAAGACGGATTGTACCATTTTAGCATTTTTGTCATGTGAATCCAAGTGGAAGATAATTTTTATTGTCAGACACAGATGTATCGAAATTAGGTTGAAGCAAACTCCTATGTACTATTTAATGCTAAATTGCACACACAAACCATACATACTTAATCATACACACCGATCCTTTGTAGAATCCTGTAATCCATACAGACTGAATGTAACCAAAATCCTATCTAATCAAAAAATGTAACCAAAATTCAATCAAACCATAATAAAACAAAATGCAAATTCCGAGTTATTACTCAGTATCAGTTTTTTGTTTCCAATTGAGTTTATGTTTTTGTTGTTGAATTAAAGAAAAACATCACTATGTATCCAATGAGCGCCAATGTATCCATCATTGTCTATTTTTGGAGCAAAAGTTACATTTTGAAAGTAATGAAAATTGTTGAACCCAAATAACACACATCATAACAAATCAGCTCTTTCACATTTGACAGGAATGTGGTCATATGACATAGTTGGGCTTTTGATTTTCACTGGGTATGTCAGATACAGTGATCTTATTGGAGGGGAAGGTGGGGTTAGTAGTTTCATGTCCAGTTTCTGGGTGTGGCTTCTGTGTGCCACATCACTTCTCCTCAAGCAGCTGTAAGATTGCTGATGGCCAAGGAGCTGCTTCCCAGAATAACCCTTTTGTTGTTCATATGTCGTCATAGTCATTACAATTATCTTAGATTGTGCAAAGAATTTATACCCATATCTATATTTTATCAGCAACAATCTGTGTACATACATTTTTTATTTCCTTTTTTCCCCCTTCATTTTTAAGAGAGAAGTCCTTTTGATTTTTATCTTCTCTGTATGGCTGCCTATTCGGTGTTTTGGTTTCACCATCCAGAGTATGTGTGGCAGTTTCTGCCTGGGTGGAAGTGGGGGAACTGGTTGGACCAGGTCAGGATTTTGAGTTCAGTATAAACTATTTACCACACAGACAGGGTTGGCCTGCTGAGGAATGTATGAGGGTGCCTGTTGTCTGTGATTGGTCGGTCATCCTTTAGTGTTGTGTATACAGAGTGGGAAGTGTTGGGGTTTGTTTTGTTATTGTAGGTTAGACAAAATAGAGGCTCTGGAATTTAAATTAACATTTTCATCACCAGCCAAAATGGCTAGTAGATGTTAATCTTACAAGCCAAACACACACTCACTAATGGGTCAAAGTGTCTAGTAAGTTGGTCTGACATATTTGAAATTTCTGAAATTTCTCCAGCATTTGGCCAGTTTTCTGGTGTTAATTTAGAGCCCCGTAAAGGCTTATAATGTTCCATTTCGTCCCGTTGCCCTATTTTCTTCAGGTTAAGATGTTTTGGATGTTGGAAAAAAATAAAAGCATACATATGATGTTGACTTTTATTTTGTTGTCCCATTTTGTTTAGGTGAAGAGTGTATCTGGTGAACCAGAGGCGCTGGTGAATGACTACAACGATAAAGTGGGCGGGTCAAGAAACTACCTGGATGAAAGTGTGGACAGGAAGCCCATATATCTGCCAGGGTGAGCTGCGTGTCTGTCTGGGGTGATTTACAAACAGGTTTTTTTTCATAAAAGGTAGAAAGTGACATCCTGTCTTGTGAAATGGTAAATTGAGCAGAAGGCATCTGTAAAAAATAAGGCATTACAAACCATTACTTAACCACACAGGGAAGTCATAGTGTGGATGTTTGAGCATATAGTACACAGTAGACTATACGGCAGTTAATATCCTGTAAAGTGGTATGGAGATATTTACTGTGACAACAGTAAATTTGTAGTTTTAGGGCCCAGCCATGGCTCGATGGGCTGGGCACTCAACTGCTACACCGGCGGCCCGGGTTCGATGCTGGCCCGAGGTCATTTGCCGAGCCCTCCCCGTCTCTCTCTCCCCACTCGTTTCCCGTCCCTCTGTTACTGTCCTGTCACACTAAAGACATAAAAATGCCCCCCAAAATATATATATTTTTAAAATTGTAGTTTGACATAAACACGGATATTTGACCCTGCAATGTTGGACTGCTTCATCTGCAGTTTATTTACTGTATCTGTGACTTCTTAAGGAAATACCAGCAGTAAACGTTGATATTAATACAAGGGTATAAAGATGTTTTGGAAAAAAGGCGTCACCAGAGTAAACACAGTAGTTTTCAAACTACTGTGCTCTTACACAGGATCTATTGTTTGTGACTGGAACAGGAAAAGCTTCTTTGGGCAGACAAAGAAACCAACCAAGTTCAGCTACTCCCCATACCATTTGGCTATTAACAACCTACGTAGGTACCAAAATGACAGTTTGATAAGTTACATAACATTACTCTCAGATGATGGCCTTATCCAGCGTGGCTTGGTTATTTTCTTCAGGCTCTATTTTCTTGAGGTTGTGAGTGAGAGTATTAGTTAGTCCCTCATCCACAGTCTCCTACTTACTGGTCCATGGTTTGAATCCTTGACTTTCTGATCCGAAGGCCACATTTTTTTAACCACTTAACTGTCAAAACCCGCCGACGGGTTAGAAAGTTAAGGATTGGCTGTGTGCTTACCGGGGCACTTGCATGCTCCCCATAGTCCCAGCTGTTAACCATCTAGGTGCCAAATGCAAAGTGTACAAGATGCATATCAGCTATATGAACTGTTTACCTAATAGAGGTGTGTGTGTGTGTGTGTGTTTCCAGGAGCTCTGACATCACCAGCTCCTTGGGTGGTCTGAAGAGCAAACTGAAAGAGAGTGACCTGGGGGCGGAGTCTGGAGATGAATTGGATGACCTTGACTTGGGCAGGTAAGGATCTAATTGGTCGGAAATGGTCACGTTGGGACAATTATACAGAACCTGGCAGATAGATGCTTTTGAAATACTGTAATTGAGAATGAAGCCTGGCTCAAACTACACGACTATCGCCCCGATTCTCGGCTGAAAACCCCCCTTACGACAATCGGTGGAACGTTACCCCCAGGACCATCGCAAGCAATTATCGGGCAAGATTTCCTTGTCGTGGCAGACGTTCTAAGATAGAACTTTGGCAGCTCCAAGAGTCGCTGATAGCAAATCGTAGAAATCAAATACTGTTTGATATTTGCGACTGGAAATAGGACGTCGGGCATTATCTCGGTGGTTGCGAGCAGGCAGATTTACAGTTGCGGTGTACCCCGACGTCAAAATGGGACACACAATCGGGAGTCGTGTAGTTTGAGCCTGGCTTGATAAAGACATTCAGATCACATCAAACTTTAGACAGATTGTGAACACAAAGATCCCATGGACAAAAATTTGAAATCAAGTAGTGTTCATAAATGTTTTGTGTCTACTACTGCACAATCAGACCACTGATTTAAATGAGTTAAGGCCAGTTGGATCCAAATCAATCTCTTGTCGAACCAACGACAAGCTTTTATCTCCAGCCAACTGTCTTTTTCATCTCTCCCTCCCCTCTCTTCCTGATTTTGCAGCGAGTACCCGCCTATCGCCACGGAGGAGCAGAGACTGCACTACAAGCGAGAGTTTGACCGGGACCTTATGGAGTACAAGAGGCTGCAGGCCGAGGTGGACGATGTGAACCTGGGGCTGTCAGAGGTGGACAAGGAGCTGGGCAGAGTGCCTGAGGGCAGCCCACAGTTCCTGGTGAGTTTCCCAAGAAGGACCTAAAGCAGCGTCTCTCAACCTTTTTTGAACAAACAACCCCCTTTACCTCATTATAAGCCACCTTGGTCTCATCGTAAGACCAGAGATTCTTTTAGTATATAGAGATATGCCAATGTAATAGGTTGCTATGGACACCTAACATGGCCAGGTTCCGGTCTGCCTAAAGGGGCGTGTCCTAATACTCCTAGCATTGAATAGAACAGTCCTTAGGTCTGCCTAGGTCTGCCTAAAGGGGGATTTCCCCACCTCCCCCTTGCAATAATAGAACCCGGAAACAATGGGCCAATGGAACCTCTACTCTCTCTGGTAAGACTGCTAACGCCTGCCCTTAGTATTTTTTAAAACAAAATGGACTAATGCCCCCCAATGGCAACTAAGCAACCCCCCTCTCAGGTGTATCCTTCCCAACGCCCCCCTAGGGCTCCCCAACCGGCTTCAGAGGCCCCACTGAGAAACACCAACCTAAAGCAATACAAAATGCACTAACAAAAGGAAATTGTTTTAAATAATAAGGAAAAGTATTTATTTATCTATTTATTTTTGGATCTATTGACTCCTTCGTTTTTTTATTCATGAACATATCACATCACTCCAATCTTGTCTGAATTTGAATTTGCTGTTAAGTTGACTGGTTGATTGTTTTTGTCAACAGGATGCTATGGATGAATACACCAGACTGAAGAACCTGAAGAAGGTATATAAAAAATCTAAAAAAAACATTATTAACAACTTTTCATGAATTAACCAGTTACCAAAGGTAGTAATTATTATCATCTAATCCTTATGTTGTCTTCTCCTCATGCAGTCGGCAGAGTACCAGTTGAAGAAGAAGAGGAGCAAGTACCTGAGGGCCAAGCTCTCTCACGTAAAGAGGATGGTCAGCCAGTACGACAACAGACCATGAAGACTGACCTCCGACCTCTGTTGTTTCTCTTCTTTACTCAGGCCTTTTAGCATCTCTGATGTGTCTTTTTAGATTGTTGTGGCCTAGGATGAATGAAGTGATGTGGCTGCTTTTAAGTGTTTTCACATTTGTGCAAGTGTTGCGCTGATGCAGTTTGAATGAAGGGATGATAGCAATGTGATACGTTTTTAAAAAAGACCGTCATCAGTAGCACTGCTGTGTGAATACCTCTACCATCCCAGTGCCCCAATACCAGTCTCATGTCTAACTGAACATTTTTACTTTTTCCTTGAATTGATGGGGCATTATGTAAATACAGTATATTTCTCAAAACTCAAGCTTGAGCCTTAAAACAAAATCACAACAGCATTTTTAACAACTTTTAAAACATTTTATTCGTGCATGGCAAAGTCTATATTTTGTACATAGGTGAAGTTTTTTTTTAACTGTTCTTGCATTAAAATCATTGAAACGCTGAACCATGAATACAAGCTCAGGTAATCAATTATCATGTGTCACTGATTTGTTCGATTTTGTACTTTTCTATCAGTACATCATATTGGACCGTTTTCACGTTTTGACAGATACATTCACTTTCAGTGAATGCATGGAATGAAGTAGTATGCAAAAGCAATATGCTGTTTTGCAAGTTAAGTGTACAGTTTTTTTCTATATTTTGTAAATATACATTTCAAATAAAGCATGTATGGACCATTTCTTTGTCGTTTAGCTTTCTTTATACAGCTCCAGGCCACTTTATTAGAATAGCATGAAAAAGTTGATTTATTTCCATAATTCCATCAATAATGTTAAACTGTCATGGATTATAGATTCATGGCCCAGTTTTTTTTAACTATTCCAATCATTAAATTGTTTATTTTTACATATTTTGGTCTTCCAGCTCAAAAAACCCATGAATTGGGGAATTCGCATTATTAGAATATTGTAATAAAATCACAATTTTCTTCATCAAAATTCGTTTCACATCAGTGCACATCAAATCAGTTGAAATTTGGTACTTTCTACATAACATGCAATGTTCAATACTTGGTTAGGACTCTGTCTTAATAACGGCCATGATGCGTTTAACATTGAAGTCAATGGCAGAAACAGTGCATGGGAGTTATGGAAGCCCAGATATCCTTGATGCTTTGCTGTCAGCTGTTCTTGTTTGCTGACCTGGTGTCCCACACTTCACTCTTCAATATACCCGTAGATGTCCATGCTATGTTTTGGTGTTAACTCACCAGTTTAATTCTAATTCGCCAGAAATAAAACTATGCTACTGGAAATTCCGAGTGTAGTATTTTGAAGATTTTGTGGACTGGAAATTATTCCCTTCTCCATGCCAGATAATCTCTTCCATTTATTTGTCCATGCGTAATACGGAACTATTACCAGAGTATTTGAGGCTTCTGGTCGGACTTATTTAGTTGTTACGCGTGCATCTTTCAGCAAAGGAGTGCATCGGTCGCTGTCGCTTCTGTGGCAATTTGGGACCATATTTTCCGTGTCTTTTGTTATTTGCAGATCATTAAACTAAATTTAACAAGTCGGATAGACAGCAGAGGTCAGTGCGAAATCTTAATTTCGTTCAACAGATTATTGTACTTTATTCTACATCTAAAACATTCCTCTAGTCTAGCCAGTGCTTGCTGTAGCCTCTTATGAATGGCACATTGTGTTCTCTTCAGCATTAACTTTTTGGACTGAAAAACTTAACAGCCTTGCAAGAAGCTACTATTTATTTAAATTCGTCTTGTCTTGCGTTATTGGCAGTCAAATTAGATCTTCTACCAAGGTAATGTTTAGAAGTTGCATCGAAGATGGGGAGCTAAGTCCATCTTCAAAATTATCTTTTGTTGCACATCAGGATGGTTGTCGCATATGACTTGGTTGACGGTGAGCGAAGAAAATATATAATTTCCTACATTTTGGTGACTTGTCCTACATTTTGGTGATCTTTACAGGTGTTTGAACAGTAGCACAATGGACGACGAGCCAGAGAGAGCTAAACGATGGGAAGGGGGTTACGAACGAACCTGGTAAGTGTCAAGTCAACTGTCACCATAGGCCTGACGGCTTGCTGTTACATGTCCGACTCGAGGTTCTCATTTCCTACTCTGTTATGACAGTAGTAGTACAAGAGGGGGAGCTTTTAATGTATGTGCTGCTCTGTCTCCAGGGAGGTTCTCAAAGAGGACGAGTCAGGATCTCTGAAGGCTACTGTAGAAGACATCCTCTTCCAGACCAAAAGGAAAAGGTGAGGATTTATTTAAGGCATGCACCAGAGAATGTTGTTGTTGTAATATGTAATTGTAATCTGCAATTGTAATCTGTTTCCATTACTTTGTGCTCCCTTTTATCACAGAGTCATCGAAAGCCATGGGCAAGTCCGGCTTGGGATGGTGAGGCGTCTTCGCTGTTGTCTGTGCAGTTTGCCTTTATATGACTGTGTAATTGTTGTGTACAGTTAATGACCCTTTAGTGTCCTAATTTGTTTGTTTTTGAAGATGCGTCACATGTTTGTTGTGGTGGACACCTCACGAACCATGGATGACCACGACTTAAAACCGAACCGCCTCACCTCCACTCTCAAGGTAATTGAGTGGCCAAAAAGTGTAATATCATGTGATCAACCGTATCTCGTGCCATTCCTGAAATATTCACGGAAAAAAAAAACAGAACAAATCAACTGTAAGCTTTGTGGTGCCATCACAAGATAGCCTTGTTTGTCGTGGTTGGGTGACGAAAGGGAGAATTGACAATTGGGGGAGTTTGGTTCTTGGGAGAAGAATAATGGGGACGGACGTCAACAATCAAGAGTGAGTGAAGGGTAACTGGATTTCACACGGTAATCAAATATTTCAAACAAGCGATTTAGGGTTAGGGTTAAGGTTAGGTTTAGGGTTAAGGTTAGGGACAACATTGGAGGAAGTGAGAGATGACATGAAGCTGACACGACGACAGGGCTCCCCTCCCGGGAATGCATGCTGCTTGGGGCATTCACGCTCTCTCTCGCCCTTTCTCTCACCCACTCTCACTCTCGTAGCCTACCGACGACAGCGAGTGTTCTCGTGACTGCACCACAAAGCTTACAGTTGATTTTTTCACGAGACTGGGCTCTGTGATGGGGTGAGGCATGCCTATTCAGAGTTATGACCATTATAAGATGTGATTTAGAACCATGTTTTTTCTGTCATTAATTCTATAGCTCCTGGAGTTTTTTGTGGACGAGTACTTTGACCAGAACCCAATTAGTCAGGTAAGGCTCATTTTCAAGCTCTTATGTGTACTATTCCTTCAGTTGATTTTGTCAACACCTGTTAATGGTCTCTGTCATTACTCTACAGATAGGCTTCATAACCACTAAAAACAAGAGGGCCGATAAACTGACAGAACTCGCAGGTGAGCTTTTTCGAAAACACACTTCCATTTGTTCCATTACATGCATTAATGTATATTTTATAGACTTTCCATACACTTGACATCTAACACATGAACATTTTTTGTTGGAGATTGAAGAAGCAAAAGCACAAAACACTAATCAAATTAAAACTATAAAATTGGGCCCTGCCATGGCTGTGGTAGGGCACTGCGCTGCTACATCGGCAACCCGTGTTCGTTTCCGGTCCTGGCCCTTTGCCAACCTTTCCCCGTCTTTCTCCTGACTTGCTTCCAACTGTCCCATCACAAAAATAAAGCCCCCCTAAAAAAAACCCCTATGAAATTGTATATAACTGTTAAAAGTGATCAGTATGCTTTGTTTCCTCTGTATTCCTACCTCATGCGTGCACCTGAATCACAAAAGAGTTGTGGAGACTTTGGGACACTTTGTGGATTCAACCTTCATTTTTTCCCTTTGTTTCGGTCAGGCAATCCCAAGAAGCATATCAATGCCCTGAAGAAAACGAAGGACACGACGTGTCTGGGAGAGCCCTCTCTCTACAACGCCATGAACCTTGCCATGCAGACTCTCAAGTAAGTCATGCCACACTGACCATCCAGCGGTTGGTTCTCAACCTTTTTTTGAACAAACACCCGCTGGACCCAATCCTAAACCTCCCATAACACTCCCTCGACCTCATCATAGACCTGTCAATACCCCCCTTAGTATTAATAAATAAAATGGACCAATGTCCCACAATGCAAACTAAGCACTTCCCCCTCTCAGCTGTATCCTTCTCAATGCCCCCCAAGGGCTCCCTAATGCCCCCTGGGTGGCTGTAGAGCCCCCATTGAGAAACACTACTCTACACCCTACAAGTAATTCACATGGCACTGTGCAATCTACAAGTATGTCATGCTACACTCTACGAGTAAGTCATGCTACAGTACTGTGGAGAAGTGAAAGCAGTGTGGTTGCCAGATGGATTAGGCGCCTTTCTATACACTGCAAAGTGGTCTTCAGTGCATTTTAATTTCTGTGATAACTTATGTCAAGCCATTCACTCTTCAACGTTTTGTTTTTGTTTGTTTGTTTGTTGTTTTTTTTTGTTCAGGCACATGCCAGGGCACACTAGCAGAGAGGTGCTGATCATAATGAGCAGCTTAACGACATGTGACCCTGCCAACATCTATGAACTCATAAAGGTAATACTGAAATCTGTGTGTCTGTGCAGCCTGATCTCCAAAAATTCCGTGCTCCTGGACACGGGTGTTAAAAACACGAAATCCGTGTCCAGGAGCACGGATTTTGCCAAAATTCCGTGCTCCTGGACACAGAATTGTTTTCCGTGATGGGCACACGGAAGTGCTTTCTATATTCCCACAGCAGCGGTATTGTGCTGTGACTCCCATAGACATGGTGGCGAGATCACGCCCCGAGGGGGACACAGTGTCCAGTAATACGTCGGGTTACGCTAGTCAAAAATTGAGAACTTGACTCTTTTTGGGCCAGAGGCCCAAAAGGTGAAAGGTATGATGAAAGGTATGGGTGAAGAGTCACATGTTTCAAGCTTCAAACAGAGGCCCAGTTGATTTACAGTTTAACACTGGACACTGAACAGAGGAAGCATTATGCTCTTACAGTGTGTTTCATGTGTGGCATTGATTGTAGCTTCATAACGCTCTCTGTTTCCGCCATGTTCCAGACTCTGAAGGAGCTGAAGATCCGTGTGTCAGTGATAGGTCTGTCTGCAGAGGTGCGCGTCTGCACCTTCATCACCAGGGAGACTGGAGGTGAGCAATCCATCACAACCTTGCCGTAGCCCCTTAATGCAGCACACCGTATCTTCAGTGGCATGCTGTAATAGTCATTGAAAAGTTAACTACTGTACCCTAGTACTGCAATACAATGACATCAACAAGATCAAAAACACATGCGCATTGCTATTTTGTACTGGGGAATTTGTTTTTGTGTGATTGATGATAAAAGAATGAGTGGAAATTATGCCTATTTATTGTCTGATATACTGTATGTTGTTGCTTTTTCAAAGCACGGATTTGTTCTCTTAACTATGATTAATTGAAAAAAAAAGTGAATGAAACAAAAGCTCTACTTAGCAACAAGTTAAAGAAACTATAATGTGCGAAACTGCAGGCACCTATAACGTGATCCTGGATGAGAGCCACTTCCGGGAGCTGTTGATGTCGCACGTCAAGCCTCCCCCTGCCAGCTGTTCATCAGAGTGCTCCCTCATACGCATGGGTAAGAGAGGCTGAACTGTACTGCACACACACAGACTTACACATGCACGTATGGGTTAGTCATGCTCAGCTGTACTGTACTACACACACACACACACACACACACACACACACACACACACACACACACACACACACACACACACACACACACACACACACACAAACACGGGTTAGTCAAGCTCAGCTGTACTGTACACACACACATGCACAATATGTATGCACGTATGGGTTAGTTAAGATCAATCTCACGCACATGCACACATGGGTTAGTCAAGCTTGAATGCACACGCACACGCACGTAAACAAATAAGTGCTGCTGCTCACACGGACTGTAGCTTCACACACTGCAGTCATGACGATGCAAATTCAGCCAATTTCCTGTTGCGAAGCTGTGTCTGTCAGGTTACGGTGCTTAACATGTTTACACGCCTTATTTGCATACTCCTCACAGTGTTTCCCATACATTGAGGAAACTATGGCGGCCCGCCATAGTTTAAATTTGGCCGCCATAGTT
Organism: Engraulis encrasicolus; assembly: GCF_034702125.1. Classification (NCBI taxonomy): domain Eukaryota; kingdom Metazoa; phylum Chordata; class Actinopteri; order Clupeiformes; family Engraulidae; genus Engraulis; species Engraulis encrasicolus. The sequence goes on along the minus strand of NC_085859.1, from coordinate 26,900,186 downwards.
TCCAAAAAATGGAGAAAAAAAATGTTTTACTTTTTTTTTCTTTTTTTTTTTAACGATTTCCGTTTTTGTTAATGAATTACGATTTCCTTCGCATTTTCCTCCTGGAGTAAATACAACCTATAGAGAACACCACAACTGCTTGAAAGACAGAGGGATCAAAAGCCTAGTCAAGTTGTTGTAGTTAACTTGGGTTTGGGAGTAATAAAAAAAAACCTCCAGAGAAGGGACAGTTGGGATGAGTTTACTAACACTCCCCAGGGTTTGTTTTACAGTTGTAATGAGTTAGGTGACAGTAATTAGTTAGGTGACATAAATGTGTAATATGTTGTTCAGCCCTTTTAATGGGAGGAATTTTGAAAAACTGGCCCTGTTACCAGCACCCCTCATGTAATAATAATGATAATTTCATGATACTCTAAGTCGCTTGAATGTGTACGCCTATGTGTGTGGGGGGAAAAAGCATAACCTACCCTCTTAGACCCTTTTTGTCTATGCGTTAACAATTTCACAGTGCTCTTAAATTCTTATCTCTGCTCCTATTTTGTTTTATTATTTTTTTCATTACATAGACCCCTGCATGAGGGACGAATGAAACTGTGTTGTAAATACAAATGATTCACTGTAGGCCTACTGCATTTTTATTTTATTTATAATATAAATGACAATGTACTACTATTATACATGTCATGGGTAAAATCTTATGTAGCCTTATTTCTCAAAATATAAATGGGTGAAATGTAGGCCTATGCCTATAGTTTCTCCATGCGCCAATGTCATACTGTACTCATTGTTTTGCTGTTTTGCATTTACGCTGCGGGAATACAACCTCCCCCCCCCACAAAAGCCTGCGTTAAGACACCCCCATCCGGTGAAAAAAATCCCGGCTGCCCCCATAGTTTCCAAAATTTCTGTGGGAAACACTGCCTCAGTTAAGAGTAGATAGTCATGAATTTGCGTTTGTGGTTATAATGCAAAACCGATTTCTTAATTTCATTACAATGTACAGTATTTTTCATGTGCTGCACACCTATGAGGATTCACCTGTACACCCGATAATTTCAGCTGATTACACATAAGCAGATGTTTTTAAAAGCAAATATTTTGTATCCATTTATGACGTGTTAATTCTAAAATTCTTTTTATGTGTAAACGAGAGGCCAAAACTAAGCGAAGGTGTTTTCAAAAATATCCATATACGTTCTAAGACTCTCAATGTTAAAGTCACGAGTGCACACGTGTCACCTGCCTGATGCTTGACTCACCTGTATACCCGCCACCATACAGGCAGAGATTCTTTAAGTATATAGAGATATGCCAACATAATAGGTTTCTATGGGCACCTAATGTGACCAGGTTCCGGTCTGCCTAAAAGGGGGTGTCATAATGCTCCTAGCATTGAATAGAACAGTCCTTAGGTCTGCCTAGGTCTGCCTAAAGGGGGATTCCTCCCCCCCCCCCCTGCAATAATAGAACCCGGAAACAATGGGCCAAAGGAACCTCTCTCTCTCTACTCTCTCTGGTACAGGTTTCCCACAGCACATCATCTCCTCCATGACAGATCAAGATGCCAAGCCATCCTTCAGCATGGCGTGAGTGTGACTTATACTCCAATACATTTCCTGTGGCCACAAATTAGTTGGGTTGAATCTGCCATTGCATGGAGTTATTTTCTTGTTTCTTTAGGTAGAGCACGTTTTTTTTTTTGTAGTTTATTTCCAGAATGTATTTGTAAATATTAGTTTATTGCTTTGTACATATTCATGAATGAGTCCAATTTGTTTATGGGCAGCATAGTTGCAATGCCTACTCTGGCCACTATCCTACATACCATTCCTTTTTAAGCAAGGGCGCCGGAACGAATTTGAAAGTGGTGGTGCATTTTTTTTCTTCATTCTTTATTTCCTAACAATATTACTGCTGCTGAACTCCACTCATTTGTCTTCAGTAAAAGTTGAGAGAGCACCATTTTGGGAGCCAAAAAGTGGGGATGCAAATGCACCACTGCATCCCCCTTTCCGGAACCCATACCGTTTTAAGTTATGTGTAAACATGTGGTGTTTGTTTTGACTCTGTAGGCATCTGGAGACTACAGAGGGAGGGGCTGAGCTGAGTCTTGGAGGATACTACTGCCCTCAGTGCAGAGCCAAGTACACTGAACTACCTGTGGAGTGCAAAGTCTGTGGTATGTGTTTGTTGTGTTGGCCATCTCAACTTCCTATAAAGTCTTTACAAAGAGTTGATTTTCTTTTTGAACCAAATTGTTAAAGTAGAATAATGACTGGGTGCAGCTGTAGAATCTCTTTCAAATACACTGTGCAAAAGTGATCATTTTGGAACTAATGGTTACAAGTGTGAGTAAAGCCATCTGAAGAATGTCTGAATAACCAAAACGTTGTAAGCAATAACAAAGTAAGTGTAATACTGTTATTAGAAGAAAAATATCCTGCTCACTTGCCATTACACTTGCATTGGACTTGCAAGACTGCTACTTTGAAGCATTTGCTACATCCATCCAGTGCACCTTTTTGATTTGAGGTGTTCAAAAGCGTCCTATGGTGAACTGGACCTAATGGTTATAACAGGTAACAGGACATTTAGCCCCCATGCCTTTCCTCTCTCTTCTCTCCTCTCCTCTCCTCAGGTCTGACGTTGGTATCTGCTCCTCACCTGGCCAGGTCCTTCCACCACCTCTTCCCCCTCGATGCCTTCCAGGAGAACCCCCGAGAGGAGCACACAGGAGACAGGTATATATTCAAGTGTCTGTAGTATACCTACACAGTATACACATAACTGGCGTGACGTCACGTAATGAGTGCCATGTGCATTATACCCCTTTTTTTGTTGGTCTTTTTGACCTAATTTATGACAGGACAGTGAAGGTGGTGACAGGAAGCGAGTGGGGAGAGAGAGACGGGGAAGGGCCGGCAAAGGACCCGGGCCGGGAATCGAACCCGGGTCAACCACGTAATAGACTAGTGCCCTACCGTTTGGCCACGGCAGGGCCATTGATGCTCCTTTTTGGGGGATACAATTGGGGGATAAGCCATCCCAAGGCCCTGTTGGTGTTAGCAAAGAAGAAGCGAAAGAGAAGGACCTGTAGATTAGCGTTGCTCATGTTTAACATGCCGAAGACATACTGTGTTGTCGACTGTTCAAATAATATTGCCAAACAGCCGTGGCTGAAGCATGGACTGGGTTTATTTGGGCTTGCCGATGTTGCACGCAAGTTAATGAGACATGCGATTTGTTGTCCCCCACAAGGAGCGGGACCGTTCTTTCACAAACTTAAGTACTGGGATGGCAGATGATGCGTAGATCTAGCATCCATGATGAGTCATGATGAGAATTTCCCCTTTACCATAGCCATAGCTTCCCCCTCTCTCTGTCATCCATATGTGTATATTAGCTGTGGTGAGACAAGTTGTCACTCTCTTTGTCTTGCACCCATATGTGGATATAAGGGGTGTGGAGTTGGGTATCCTCAACCCCCCCCTATTGGCATCCATGTATGGTTATCAAGGGTGCAGAGAAAGGTATTCGTACGGTAGTCCACTTTGTCTGTCAGCCATGTGAATACTAGGGGCGAGTAGGCAGGTAGCCTCCATCTCTCTATAACGTTCATCCATGTCTGGCTGTTACAGGTTGGGAAACAGGAGCCCTACATCACTGTATGCTGCTGAACATTGACATAATGGAAAATAATTTTCCATCATACAATAAAAGACAGAGGGTTGCTTATACTGACACTGGACCGTTTAATGGTCCATCCCTAGAAAGGAATTTGTAGAACCCAGACGACTAGATAAGCGGTTTGTTGTTGTGGATGTTTCTTGCTTGGACTGAAACTACCTGCAGGTTCCCACTCAAGTATCACGTTAAACTACACCTGCAGAGCAGAATGGAAATCCTGACTGTGCATTTTACTCCCCATAGGTTCTGCCAAGCCTGTCAAGGGGAACTTAAAGATCAAAGCGTAAGTGTTAAAAAATTATACATTTGTGTGTGTGTAATGCACAGAAAACTACACCATACTGTTGTGGACATGCAAAATTAAATGTGTTTCCTCTTTGTGTGTGTGGCTGGCTGTGTGTGTGTGTGTAGGTGTTCACTTGCCCTGTGTGTCGGAGTGCTTTCTGTGTGGAGTGTGACCTGTTTATCCACGACACCCTGCACTGCTGTCCCGCCTGCATACACAACCAGGGAGCGTCCTGATGGCTGCTCATCTCAGTGAAGAGTGTGATCGAGTGAGCGCTCAGTATGGGTGCTACAGGACTGGCCATTTGAATGAGAGAGAAGTCAAACACCCGGGCGTCAAAGCCTGACAAGAACAGATGCACGAGTCACCGTGGAAACGTCAAATACGTGGCTCTGGGGAATGAGAAAGTTATGTACTTCTGTGAGCAGGACACTGGCCTCCCTCTACTTATGTGTCTGCTCTTATATGTGGTGCCAATTTGTTCTCAATAAGAAGAACAAACAAAATGTCAGAACGTGTAAGCAGCCTTGGAAATACGAAGATGCAAATATGTGGCTCCCTCTAGTGGCGAGGAATGGCTATGCAACATCAATGACCAAGTCTTTTTTTTGTTATGTGGTCAATAAAAACTCTTTTTGCTACAGAAATGTGCCCTTTGGGCTGGGTTGGAGCTCATTTTAATGAGAAGCAAACACACATGGGTCATACAAATAGCAACATTCTCCCAAGTTCATAGAGACTGGGTGGCAAAAGGCAGGAGCAATGTTTTACAGGCAAAACAATGATGTGCAATCTACCTTATCAACAGGTTCTGTTCAAAAACCGTATTGCCAGAGTAACAACAGTGTTTGGGGCTCCTACTCCATCCTCCCTGAGAAAACGCTTCACACTGCTGGTCTTTGCAGCTAGAAAATAAAATAACATAAAATAAGCAGTATAGCTGCAACATTTGATAAGGAACACACTTGGATCTAGCTTGGCCTATTTCCTTTAACTCAATTTGCAGAATTGACTTTAAGTTAAATTCCAAATAGTAACAAGTTGGCAAATGTGCCAAGTGTCATTGAATGACTCGGTCAAAATTATAAGTGGAATGATGATTTTAAATAAGTTTCTGTGTCTCAAATTCAGTTAACTTCAAAATGTACCACATAAAACGGCAAAATATTATCTGAACACTCTCACAGAGAGGTTCAAAACAGTGCTTATCCCTGTTTCAAATACTCGATTTCTCAAAAAAAAAAAAAACCTGGTTGTGTTTCACATAAAGCAAGACATACAGTAAACTGGCTAATAGAGGAACAGCCTATCGCTTGTTTTGCTGGTGAATAAGACCATAGTGATCTATCACATGGTGTATGATGTCCTCTTGAGTTGTTTTGTGTGTGTTTTGCCAAGACACCACTACATGGTTAGGCAGAAATGGAATTTCTTTGTGTGCGCTGTGTGCTATGATGTGTGTTACAATTACAAAAATGGTACTTAAACACTTTTTCCACAACCAGAAACAAATCTACAAGGACTACACTTCACATTGTGTGGATGAAGACATTTTAGCAAGCAGAGGTGTTCATCCTGGGCTAAGAAAGTACAATTCCTTCCATAACCTTTTCCCCTAACTATTACAAAACAAAAGTGTGTGGGTAAGTGATCGACCCATCTTCAGAGACAGTTGCTCAGATCCATCGACTGATCAAATTCAGGGCTTTTACTTTCTGAACCTCGGACTGAAACCTCGTCAGCTAGGAGTGGAGTGGAGGGGTCCACATAAGAACCTTTTTAAAGATCGATTTTGTTCTTGAGTTCCTGTCGGTTGAGCCAGGCCTGCAGCAGAGGGAGGTTCTTGTCCATCCAGCGGATGTTCTCCTCAATGTTCTCGTAGGCCTGCTGAATGCACCTCAGCCCAGCTCCCTTCTCCTCCGTCAGGGAGCCGAAGAAACCCTTCACCTGAGGACATACATAAAATAAATAAATTAGTACTTGGTGGTTAATATGCTGCAAGCAATGAATTACTTCTTAGATAGTCCACTTAAAAAAAAATCCATACAATAGAGGCACTGTCTGTTTTTGCGCTGCCCTAACGTGTGTTACTCCTGAAACGCTACTAACCCATACAGTACAAGGTTATAATAAACAGCCTCAACAGCAGCAAGTCAAACTCTTCACAATTTTAACTCCACTCACCTCCTCCAGTTTTTCCCTGGTTGAGTACTGGCTGGTCACTCCTATGACCATGTGGGAGATGGAATGGGAGCCCAGGTCAAATCTAAAGGGAAATAAATCAACAGCCATTAGGGAAGAGAGATGGCGATGATGATGATGATGATGCTTACAGTAGAGAACGTGGAGTAGAGGCCTTTATTGTAACTACTCCACACCCTGCACATTACTCCACAACACAGCCTATGTATAGAGCTGAGCCACATCAAGGTGCTTCACAACAGATACACAGTAGGCCAAACTCAGTCTGAGTTTTAAAAAGAGAGCAGAAAGGGGAAAAATAGATGCATGGATGTATGACGATAATACTTATGATCAATACTGATCCATTGAGTAATGGCACATTAAAATCATTACTCCTTAAAACTCTTAATTTGTTATGTATTATTAATGACGGAAAGAAGGGCCACTGACTTCTTGATGAGAGTGTCCCAGTTGGCCCTGAGGAAGTCCCAGGCATGCTTGAATCCTTTGGGGTTGCGGCTAACTGAGGTGACCACATACGGCAGGTCCTGGGTCTTCAACACCTCTCCTTCTAGACTCTTCTCCATCAGCCTAGGGACCAGGAGGACATTAAGTTAAGGAAAAGGAGTGGTAGTAGACCAGGGAGAGATGAGAGAGTGAGTGACTGAGAGTGGACCAGACAGACATGGGAGAGTAAGGGGACCATGGGGGGTAGAGTATTCCAACCAAGAACAAACGATAAGCCTTGATAAGTTAACCCATCGAATGTCTTAAAACCCCTTAGCGCAGCACTATGACTCTCTGTAATGTCATAGCAATGTTGTTATGATATAGTTAAGCATTTTCAGCAAGTGAATAGGGTGACCCCAGCTGCAGTAAGAGGCTACACCTGCTAAACGATAGCCTGAAGGTGTGACTTACTGTAGCTAATAAGAAGAGGGCTTTTTAATAGATGATTTACAGAACCTCTACCTCCAAGTGAACATAACGAAATGAAATACTCCAGGAAGACATTGCGGGAGTGGGCTACGAAAAGGCCGGAGACACAGGAGAAAGTGAGAGGAAAGAGGAATGCTATGCATCTCATCTCACTCAAGTGCAGGGATGTTGCAGTGGGGGGAAATTGGTATTGGATTACCAGGGGCCCCTGTAATTAAGGGGCCCACAAGAAAAAAATCTGGAATGGTATTTTAATTGATGCCCCCCACCCGTGATGTGATCTGCTTGTAGATACTATATGGCCCAGAGTGCTATGCTGCCCTACAAAGTGTAATACGTATGCCAACATTGCAATTGAGAAAATGTTTGATATACCAATATATCTGAAACAGGACACATTTGGACCATAAAGGCTTTCTCCCAAGATAAAGGCTGTGTGATGAAGACCATTTGCAGTCTAAACTCAATTTTGACAAAATATGTAGTGACTGCACTTTGGCTTTGTGGGGCAGTATACGCCCCTGTATGTATGATGAGCTGCTGATGGGTAAAATGTTGTGGTGAGCACCATGTGCTGTCATGTGTTGTCATGATGTAGGATCACAATTATAAATGCAACTGTTCACATCATGAATTCACATTCACATCATGAATTAAATAAAAAGGTTTATGGCACGTTCTAACTCTAGTAAATTGTTTTCAGTGTCTGTGAGGTTTTCTTTAAATTGCATTATTCTAATTACATAATAAACACAATACATAACTGGTAACTACTATTTTAGCTGATTATGTTGTGCAATAAGATAAGATCAAGTTAGAATGAGGCACAAGACGAGGGTGTGGAGGACTGTCCCCGCTACTTTTTGCAATTTGCATAGACCTTCTTGAGATAAGATCAGGTTGTACAATAAAACACGAATTCAAACACTGGCAGGAAAACTGTTTCATATACAAATCGTGTCAAATTCGTCTCTCACCATTTGAGCTTGTAGTCGAGGGGGCTGATGGTGAGGGCGGACTTGATGCGACTCTTGAGCGACGGGTAGATGGACTCCTTGTACTTCTCAAACAGGAAGTCCCAGCCCTCCTCTGTGCGCGCTCCGATGGAAAACACGGCCATGTTGACGTCATTAGGGAGACTGCAGAAGGGAGATCATGCACTGAATTACTGGTTGTTGTAAGCCACTTATGCCTCTTTTCCACTGCCGTTTTTTTCTGGTAGGCCTACAGCTGGACACAGCGCGACTCGGCCGCCACTTTTTGCTTTACGATTGATTTGTGTCATGCCCAATCAAATAGCAAAAACTGGCGGCCGAGTCTTGATGTGTCAAGCTGTAGGCCTACCAGAAAAACGGCAGTGGGACTTTATTGAAATTTTCGTCAAAAGAAGAGTTAGTGGAGCGGTACTAGTATCCCTTGAAATCATCAACAGGTGCTCTTGGAAGGTTGTAAAAAGGTGTTGTAAAAATGCCGTAAAAAGATCCCAGGTCTAGGCAGCACTGATTTATTATAAAGTAAAAAAAAGTTGCTATTCTGTGAGTTAATACACTAAAAAAAAACAGCAACGGGTAACGGCCCAATGACCTTCATCAGGGTGTGAGCATTGACATATTTCATCTTAGAGAGAATTGTAGTACCGGTAAATGTAATCATTAAAACAGATGAAAATCTGTGCTATACCAAGTCAAACATGGATAATGGTGATGATGTATGTGATGTATGTTTTATGAATGCAAGAGATTCACTAACAGTAACATGACGAAATACAGTATAAAACGTATATCAAAAGTGCTATCATCAAGTTATATTCAACACAAAATTCATAGCATATGTTTTGACTTTCATAATATCATAGTTTTAACTTTCAGGAAGTGCTATTACAGTAAAGGACCAACAGTAAGTGAAAACAACAACAACAATAATAATAATAATAAAAATAATAATGATTATGATTGTTATTGTTGTTGTTGTTGTTGTTGTTGTTGTTGTTGTTGTTATTATTATTATTAAAACAGTTGACGTCTACTGTATGTGTTCACACTGTATGTTGTTACCTCATAGTCCCGTCTGACTCCCTCCACTTCAGGAAGAGCTGGCTGGCTTTGTCGACGCAGGACTGGTGTCCGCGTACGCATGCGAACATGAGCAGGTAGCTACGCAGCATCCTCTGAGAAACTGAGCCCTCATCACTCCACTCCTGCCGATCAAACAGGTCTCTGAAGAGCCGCACAATGTAGCCCTAAAAAATACAGAAAAGACACTTGGAGTCAGTAATGAGGTATAACATATACAGTAAAAGAAAAACCTACTGTATGTCTTTATTGCAGCAATAAAGTTGCTTCACGAGTTCATTGAGAGTATGATTTTAAATGCTTAAAAATTTTATTTCATTTTAAAAATGTAATTGTGTGACCCTCCAAAATGAAGGCAGTCAGACAAAGGTGCTTGCAACTTAACACTTTTAGATAACATGACATGTCTGAATAAAATTCTTTACAGAGAAGTCTTTTCAGCAACACTTCGCTATACAGGTTCTCGATTGTTGTCGTTGCTAACCGTCTTCAGACCGTCTTACCGTTCTGTTGGATTTAGTGGTGAGCGTCGCTGTCGAGAGACAGTTGAGTCGCTCTTACAAAGGACTTTCAAGATACGGACCCCTGGTTGCTTCATAACACATTCACAGCAATTGTCAAAGACTGCACATAACACACATTCACAACTTTTTCATGAGACATGACTCAAACTTCACAACAAGCCTTTCATAAATGACGAAGACAGAATTCCAACTCTCAGGTTTCTGTTACTGTATTTCTGTACTGTACTCCACTTACAGCTTTCGCCGGGCCCAAGACAAAGTAATCTGAAAGGGCGCCCCATCCAATACATATAATGTAATGGAAACCCAATTTGGACCCCCTCTCTACCTGGGCCAGGAACAAATGACCACTTTGTCCCCCCGGTTGGATTCCCTGACTGTACTGGTACTGTATTTCCTACAGCACACACCTTCATCTGGTTGTCCAGGTCCAGCATCTCCCTCTTCTCGGTGAGCTTGTAGAGGGGCACCAGCTCCCGGAGGCCCTGTGTGACGGGCATGATCTCTGTCTCCCTACTCAGGTACAGGGAGATGTCCAGCGCCCGGTCCAGAGGCACCTTGTCAACACTGGTCACAATGGAGAGAGAAAGGCAACCTGGTTTTAATGACTGTGATTTGGAAGTGCTCATACAACATACAGTACGTAGATGTGGGTGTTGAGTACGTAGGTGTTGAAAACTGTTCTCTCTAATATTGTAAATCCCTTCCTCCCTTGCTCCCTTGCCTGCTTATGGCCTTGTGATGACTTTACTGACGACAGAAGTGTATTTCAATATGACATTTTCTCATTTGCGCTCAGGATGGTGAATGAAGAATAGTCCCCCAAAAGTTCTTGTTGTGGCTAGGCTGACAGCGGGGAAACTTTATTGTTTTCTCCACAGAGGCGGAGCGTCAGCGAAATGCGAGGCCACACACACAGGCCGAGGACGGGAGTCCACATATTGGGAGGAACCTCATGCCTTACCTGACCAGTTGGAAGACGTTGTTGATGAGACTGGCCCGGTCGTTACTGCTGAGGGCCAGGTGGTTGCGCTGCAGCAGATTAGCCAGGGCATCCCAGCTAGCGGTGTCGTAATGCACAATATAATACCCACTCATGTCCACGTTAACCTTCATCCACTCCACCTCGCTGGGGAGATACAGCACATCTAGACAAAAGGAGATCAAATTACAGTTAGTATGATTCAGCCACTGAACAAGTGAGTTACGGTCAGAAGCACTGCTATGCCTAGACTTTGATGGTGTTCTAAGAGACCAAGCTAGTCAAAAAAAATATAAAATAAAATAAAAAAAACAACAATTCTGATCAAAACAACTCTTTCTCTGAATCAGCTAATCAGCACTTGAGACGGCTAGATACGCAACTCAGTGAAATTCAATCATCTCTACGGTTTATGTTAGAAGGTACTTGTATTTACATATATTGTTGTATTAAACATATATTAAACATGTATTAAACATTAAACATGTATTAAACATATATTGTTTAATACCTGTTGTATTGTATTGTATTGTATGTATATGATGCAATCAGGTATTGTAATGTAAACGTTGCAGGGTTTGTCTTATCCCAGAAGTATACCAAAAAGCTGGTTCAGGAGTAAACCAGGTTAAGTGAAGAGGTAAATCATCTAATAGAAGAGCCTAAACCAGCTTCTTAGTATAGGACCCCAGCATTAACACCCCTGTTTCTTATGAGAGGTTGTAATGGATGGATCCTCACCTGTCCTGTCCTTCAGGAGGAAGCGATGCACAGCTGAGGACTGGCTGGTGATGTAGGTGAGGGGAACTTGCCAGAGGAACCTACATAAACCCACATCAGCAACACCGACACAATCAGAGGCAGTCAAGGATCAGAATGTATGGTTAAATTTTTGTTTAGCCTGGTAATGTCCATTTTTATGCCTGGGAACACTGTACTAGCCTGAGCGAAAGTCGACTGTTTACTCCGTCAAACAGTCTGGCGAAAACTAAGAGGAATCCGTCTCCATGGAGGGTGGGAGATGGTCTGAGCTTACTCTGCCATTCAAATTCATTGGAGTTCCGAATTCAAATAAAAATTGAAATTGTGCTTTATTAGCTTGACTGTTATGATATAGTTTTGCAAAAGCACACAAATACATTTAACAAGACAAAAGTGTGAATAGTGTTACCTTAAAAAATCATAATGGACTCCGCAGGTGAGTTCTGTGTCACCACTCTCTACTGTTTGCTGATTGGCAGAACAGTGAGCGAACTAAGCTAGTAGGAGGGTTTCGTCAGACAATGTGCGGTGCCAAAATCTTTGGGTGGAAGTACATAGAGTAGGATGGCATTGCCAGGCTAACACTGTACTAGTCGCAGTAAAGACTTAATTACGATAGTGATACACTACTACAACATTACACAAAGCCTTCAGTGATGCATTACGACTTGGTCACTGCTGTAATCTGGGAACAGCAAATGTATACAGGGCCCATGCTTCAGGAGGTTAAGCGATTTCACATTAGCCATTACACTATTCACTTCATTGCAATACAATCAGCAGACACTTTAATCCAACGTGACTTACAAAAGAGATACATCTTCCCGATTGTATTGGGTCCCAGTGTACTCTCTAAGTGTTGAATTAACACTGCATGTCTCACTGTCCTTACAATGTGTGGGGACAATACAGAGTCCAGCAATATACGAGAGTACTATAATAATAGCGACATAAAGCACAGCAACCAGCTGATCCCAATAGAGCAACATGCGTGACGCCACAACATACTCACTTTGATGTGTGTGAGGGTTTGTCGCTCTTCAGAAATCGCTCCTGGCTCAGCTTGACCTCGCGACCCTTGACCTCCGCAGTAACCAGAGGGAAGCCCTCCTGCAGCGTCCAGGTGTCCATCACCTCCTTCACGTCCAGCTCGTCTTCAGCATACCACTTCTGAGAAACAAACCCAAAGCAACTTTGAGTGTCATGAAAAGAGCTATATAAAACGTACGTATTATTATTTTTTATTTAACCCAAAAGCATGACATACTAGACAACATAGGTGAAAGTTTTAAAATGTTAACCTACTGAAATGAATGCATATAGTATATCCAATGTATAATTAGTAGCATATAGTAAAACAACCCAAAATAATAAGAGCTAATTTAATAATGTGTAGTTTTGTAAATAAATACTTACTGACGACCCATCTTTTTTCCTTGGGCTGGAACAGGATAAAGACCCCATCAATCTGCCCTCATCCAAGCCATCCGAAGCACAGATCTGGGACAGGAACAAGTACAAAAGCAGTATATGAGTGGAGTCGACTGGGGTGCTATTTCAAACCCTCTATCTCAAAACTAGGCTGGTTCATTTACTTTGGGGAAATGTGAAAAGGTGAAATTGTGACAAATTGTCAAACTTTTCCATTGCATCCCATCTTTATATAACAAACCTTTAAATCATTGAAATACGTGAATGGACACACACACACACACTCACACTCATATATTGTATGAAGAATGATCATGGTCTCACATTGGTCAAACTCTCCCACAGATGTCCATTCACTGTGTTCTGGAAGCTGTACTTCTTCAGGTAACGCATGATGCCCACTTTGAACGCTTCTGGAGTCAGGAAGTCTCGCAGCATATGCAAGATGCATGCACCCTAACACACACACACACACACACACACACACACACACACACACACACACACACACACACACACACACACACACACACACACACACACACACACACACACACACACACACACACACACACACACACACACACACACACACACACACACACACCACAAACACACAACACACACACACAACAACCATTTTATGTCTACGCTCTTTATACTCTGTGTCTTTATTCAATAATGTTTCCTGATTTGTTGTTAAAATGTGTCTCAGTTGCATAATAACATACAGTATGTGTGCAAAACTGATCTAGCCTAGATGTATGCACTCAGTAGCCATCTGGGGGGTATAAACTCAGCTGTTAACCTACTGAGAGTGGTAAACCTATTAATATATAGACCACAGATGGCAGCTAGTTGAGAAACTGAGGACACCAGGCTCTTATATTATCAGATTTATCACACATCTCCAGGTTAACTTAACCTATTTTTTTACTGAACCAAAAATCGTCTTGTATAGTAAGATGAGTCAAACTCTGCCCACCCAAACGCAAAGGAGTGCTCTCAAGTTCGGTCTCTGAAGGTCTTTCTTCTTCTCTTTCTGCGGCGTTTGGTGTCCGCTTTCATAAGATGTGTACTACCGCCATCTACAGCGCCAAGGGAACTCCATTTATTCCCAACCGAAAGACTCCTAAAGAGCCATTCACCTGACGTCATAATGCAGTCTTTCTCAAAGTGGGTCGTAAGCCCCCCTGGGGGGGCGCGGAGGCATCACAGGGGGGGCCTTGTGACATCTGATTTTTATTTTTATTTTCCCCCAAGGAAATGATTTCTTGTCTCGCCAATAAGCCAATACGTTTTAAGCATCATATACATAGTTATAAACATTATATTATTAATTCTCATATAGGAAATTAACACACATCTGCATTCCATTGTCCCTCTTTGTTTTATCTCACCAGTCACTTTTCCTTTAATTCTGCACAGCGCAGAAATCGTAAAATCTGCGCGAGTAGGCTACTGCTGTTGCTTGGGCGGGGGGGCTCGGAAGCATCCAGACCCTCCGAAGGGGGGAATGATGGGAAAAGTTTGAGAACCACTGTCATAATGGATCCCAGAAAAGAATGGGATTGATGTCTCTTACTCTACTACACAATGTTTGACTGAACCAATGTTGTGGAATAAAGCCCTGGAGTTCATGATTACCTTGTCGTAGGACACATCATCAAACATCTCCTGGATCTGGGCAGGGTTCTCCACCGGGGAGGAGACGGGGTGCGATGAGGGGAGAGAGTCCACCTCCATGGCCTCAAAACACTTCTCCAAGAAATTGTCCTCCTGTTTGGGGCACACATTGAATGAATGTGATGTGACTTCCAGTTTGCAATGGGATCAACAAAGACCAGCATCTCTATTCATTACAGAAACAGTGTTTTTCCCCCCTTTTTTTCAATCTCCAAACTTGTTTAACGAAGTTATAAACCATGAAGGAACACAAATTCATAAAATGGTTCCCACCATGTTGCAAGCTCTTTGTGAGCCACTGAAATTATGTTGGGAACATTATATCAAGGTTGACAAGACTATGTTTGGTTTTATCAATTACAGTGCAATTACAAGCAGTGTCACGCTTCTCCTTGTGAAAACTGATGGTTTTATCAATTAGAAATAATTGGCAACTAGCAGTAGTTCACATGCATGTTCTCTCTTACAACACAGCATGCAGGTGCGTGTCACAGTGAATGTGCAACTCTGCACATGTATCTGATAACATTCTATTGCATTACACTGTCTTACATTGCAAAACACTGCAATATGGTTTATGGCTTAACTGTTAACCCTATCATTAAGAGGCTCTGTTATAACCTTATTGTCACCAAAATTGTAACAATGTTGTCATGATGCAGTAAACCTTTTTCTGCCAATAGTGAATATGATTGCCTGCAATCCCATCTGTATGAAAGGGCTACGGTAGAATGAAAGAAATAACACTTACCACTTGCAGTTCTGGGTTGGTGATGTTGACAGAGACAAACTCCATGTACTTGGCGAAGCCTTCATTCAGCCACAGGTCATTCCACCACTGCATGGTCACCAAGTTGCCAAACCACTGAGAAAGATTATATGGGAATATCGGTAGTAACAATAATTCAGGATGTTTAGCTTTTTTCTGATTGTTAAAGCTCATTCGGCTGATTCTGCACAGTTTATATGATTCAGCAGTACATCTTCTCTACAGGCAATGACAATGAGAAGGACAATTTAGAGGTCACTTTACACAGCATAACAAAAACAGCATAACAACAAAAATTAAAAACTAACTTAAAACAACTAAATTGTTTTAAAAACAGCTTAAAAACTAGTACAGTGTGAGGTAAAAGACAACTGATGTTACGTAACAGACACAACATAATGATCACCTGATGTGCCAGCTCGTGAGCAATGATCATGGTGATGCCCAGCTTGTCTGATGCTGAAGACTTGTCTGGGTCAAACAGCAAAGCTGTCTCCCTGTACGTCGTCAGACCCCAGTTCTCCATAGCTCCAGACTGGAAGTCAGGAATAGCAGCAAGATCTAAGATGGGGGATGTAAGATTTACATTATATTTTAGATAAGGGATGAGACACAAACCAGGATTTCCCCCTGCACTTTAGGCCTATAATGAAGGCGGCCACCTTTACACCAGACCCCACCTTCACTGGTCCCCTGAAAACATAACCTAATTCTATTGCAAATGTAATTTCTAATAATGCATTACAAAACACGTCATATTTCATGTGCAACTGCATAACATTAAAATGATATTGAAGGTCGGATAAGACACACAGGCCCTAAATGGCCTCTGAACCGTAGGTTCCGCAACCCTGTTTTAGATTGACATGTTGCAGGTCAGCATGGCGAAAGTCTTTGATGAGGATCATGGCAAAAGTCTTTTGAGGATAAGAAAGACAAAACCTTGGCACACATTTCATCCAACCAGCACTGACTCCTGATCATAATAAGCACTGAAAAATAGTAGACCAGTTACTCAGTGTCCCCTATATCAGAAAATTAGAAAGTGTGGCTTTCTGCCTTACTGTATATCTGTAGCCGAAAGCCATGTAATTCCTCGCTTTATTTCAACTGTCTCTGAATAGGCAATTGTAGAGGAAGATATTAAAACATCCCGTCCAAAATGTACTGTATGGCAATTCTTACCCTGTTTAGGAAGAGGGTAAGGTATATCAAAATATTCATCGTAGAAGTCAAGGAGTCGAGCAGCAGCATGAAGGGCAAAGTCAGCCTGGCCAATCTTCTCAGGGACGGTGTAGACTGAAATCTACACCCCACAGAAAAAAACATGAACATGCACAACATTTTTCCTGTGTAAGATTTGCTGTTACATTACTTGGTTAAGAAAAAAAAAGTTATCGTCAAAAGCAAATACTGTTAGGGCTCTATTACAGTACCGTAGTTAAACCAGGTTGTGTTAGTTTAACACTCAGCAAACAAACAATAACTATGTTCTATATGCATCTTTGGAGAATAGAATGACAGTTAAGGAGTCAGGTTGAACTCTTGACTAATGTTGATCCTGATGGAAATGACCTGTCTGATGTGAAAACAAATAACCCTATGGGACAATAAGGAATCTAATCTAAAAATGAAATAAACAGTCCGACCTTTATGCCATGGTCGCTGGTCTTGCTGATGGACTGGAAGTCAGACACGATGTAGGCCACCAGGTATGTGCTCATCTTCACCGTCACATCAAAGTGGTCCTCCAACAGGCCACCGGGTAACGTCACCGTCTTAATCTGGACATTACCATGGACAGACAATAGAATAATAACTACTGGTGTATTGTTATATAACATACAGTGTTTAAATTAAAAACAATTGGGACGTAATGTTCTGGAAATGGAAAAATAATGTGCATGGATTAGGTCAGCCTAAGGCAAGGCAAGTTTATTTATATAGCACATTTCATACACAGGTGCAACTCAATGTGCTTCACAAAGTTAACAAATGTAAATGAAAGGAAACAGGGAAGAAAGAAGGAAATAAATTAGAGTCAAAAAACATTTAAAACATTAAGATAAAACATAAGATAAAAACAATAAAAAATAAATAAATAAATAAACATGAAAATGAAAATAATAAAAAAAGAATGATATATAATTTAAGCTAGGGGAAAGCATCTGAGAACAACTTTGTCTTGAGTGTAGATTTAAAGCTATCAATAGTGGGTGCATTTTTTACGTCATCTGGAAGCTGGTTCCAAAGCTTTGAAGCATAGAAGCTAAAGGCTGCCTCTCCACACTTTGTTTTGACTTTTGGAATCACCAGCAAATTCTTCTCCGTTGACCTTAGTCAGCCTGAGAAGTGGATGTTTGGACGCATGGGCTCACAAAAGCAATCAAATATTTAATATCATTGCCCTTACCTTAGGCATGACCTTACCTTAGGCATGTTGGAGATGGCGATGTGCCGACTCTCCCGCCGGATTCGGATGGAGAAGCTGGACTTGTAGGCCGGCTCATCAAAGCAAGGGAAGGCAGCTCTCGCACTAGTCGGCTCAAACTGTGTGGAGGCCAAATACCTGCCAGCCAAGTCAATGAAAACAGAAAAGTAATTCAAATGTCAGTTCATAAAGTAAAATTACAACCAATATCTTTGTTGCAAATTACTGGCCCTTGGGTCAAAATTCAAGTGTTGTGGCCCTTGGGCCCTTGTTTGCGAAATCAGTTCAATTAGTTCAGTTACTCTGAGTCTATACTGATGAGTAGGGCTGTAGTAGTCAAGATCTCCTTTGGATAGTCCAAGACCACGCTTGAATGCTACAGCCCTCAATACAGCACACATTACAGGTTCATAAGGACACATCTGCCCAGAGAGCCTACCTGACCTCTCCCTCGTTGGTGCGGTACGAACTTTTGTAGAACCCGTGAAAGCTCTCTGAGAGTTTGGCCGCAAACTTCAGACGAGCGCTGTAGACCTCCCCAGCCCTGAACATCAGCCCACTGGACATCAGAGCGATCTGCTGATAGGCAGGGTGCTCCAGCACCTCCAATGGCCTATCGACACTACCATCCGACTTCAGCAGCGCTGCGTGGGATATCTTCAGCTCCTTGCTGTGCAGGACGATGACGCTCGTGTCTTTCTGCACGGCCATCTGGATGGTGGCCTCTCCAGTGAAGTCCAGGCTGGTGAGGTTGGGGTGGATGAGAAGGTCATAGTGCAGCGGTAGGACGTGGTCGGGGAGACGCATGCTGTCCCAAGGGAATGGCTGACCATTGGAGGCCGTAAGACCTCCTTGGTCTGCATCATCAGAGTGGATTTGCCTGGCTCCAGCAGATGGGGTGCACAGTAGAAGCACAAGCGAGGCTAGCAGCACAGTGAGGAAGGAGGTCATGGTGGTGAAATGGTTGTGAAATCAAGCCAGGTGGTGTGAACTGTGGGTTATGGGAGTGGAACAGGCCAACCCTAATAATAAAAATATAATGTAAAAAATAAAAGCAATGCATTATTTCATTTAGTTAACCAGATAAAACACTGCACATAGTAGGCCTATTGAATAACTCTTTATGCTATATTCTGTAGGCCTACTTATTAGTACAAAGCTTGAAAGTTGAATAAGCCTATATAATAATAATAGTAGGCTAATCATAATAATAATCATCATCATCATCATCATCATCATCATCATAATAATAATAATAATAATAATATCCAGAGCTTAGATTTGCACTTCACCTTGTAATTCTAATTTATTTCTACTTTAAAAAGAAATAATTGCATCAACTGACTGATCCAAAAGATACGTCTCTTTACTTTGCATGGTGGGCAATTAAATAAATCGAAACTAAAACTGCAAACATGATAGAAGCACCTGCTAGCCTATGTCTCGGGCTAAATGCCTACATTGTAGCATCATGACAGTGCAACTTTTGTTAGCTCACAGGAGTCATCATACCATCGATAACTGGTGTGAAACACTGTTAACAACACTGAATAGAATGAACTCAGTAGGCAAGTAAAGTAGGCACTCTACTTGCGCTGATGACATTACGCGGCTTAAGAAAACTCGTGCTGCTCTACACAGTTCGAAGATGTTACTAATGTAACACTTTGTGCGTAATGTTACACCAGACATGCATCACATAGCCTACCTTATCCAAGACATCAGAAGACCAATAGACCATATGTTAGAGAAGTCACTTACTCTTTCTTGACAGAGGCGGCTGTGGGTGAGTTGAAACGTTTCCTGGAGTAGAATGAAAGCGAAAGAAGAAAGAAAGAAAGCTAGACCTTTGCATTCTGGGAAAATGCAAATTCAAAATGAAGTTTCAGTTCATTCATCTCAACACGTACCAAAAAAGCGCAGAAATGCAATGCATTCATCAGAAAGGGACGTAATTTGTGCACACATCATGCATAAACATAACACATAGCTGTTCTCCAGGAAGTGCAAAAGGTGCTGCAGTTAAGTTTTTGCACACAGATGGCGTCAGTGTTCAGATTTCACGGTTCAAGATGCTGTCCCACTTATGCCATAGAGTAGTTTGTCTTCAAAACCTCCTCCTTAAGAGGAACAGTCCACCGTGTTTCAATAATAAAGTATGTTCTTCTCTGACCTGAGATGAGTTCCTCTGGACCTGCCTAGTCTTCGGACGCGCCCCCAGTCAGCAGCGCGCGCTGCGCAAACTCGTTAGCATTAGCTTGGCTCAGCTTTGTGGATGGACGCAAAAGGTGCCTTAAGTTAGAAGTGACCAAATCCTTCCATGTGTTCCCTATTAAATTTCCCCTGCATGACTAGTAGACCGATCACAAAGTTGTTGCACAAAATGAAACCTGTCGATTTCCTACTAGATAAAGAAATGGCACTGTAATGAAAGGCGTAGTAATACATTTGGAGCACTTCGACTTCGACGCATTAATATATTCACTCCTAGTTCCCCCCTTTCCCCCTCCCCTCTCCCCTCCCCAAAGCCTCCTCGTGAGCCACTCACTTCCGTCAATACAACCAACCTGGCCGTACACCCTAGCCAGCTGATAGCAATGAGCATCCAGGGACAATGACATTTTAGTGTTGGTGGTGAACAAACAACCATGCCAAGAAAATGTTGTTTGCGAGGTTGCGGCAACAAGTGGAGAACGTGGAGCAACAATGGACTCTGAGTATAGACGCTGAAGACTGGCTCACAAACGAGCCAGAGCCGTATTTATTTGAGCCAGTGTTTTCACCGGAGCAGCTGGTCCAAAGAGCCCGGGAGAGAGAAGCTGTCAGCCAGGAACAGGCGTTTGTAGCAGTGGTGGTCACCCAGCTGTCGTGGAGTTTTTCTTCCGAAGGGAAAGTAAACTGGAAGAAACGACCGACACCGAGTGGACCTGATGGCCAGCTGTCCTCAGAGTAAGTGCTTTGAAACCATTCTTATAATCTGGGGTCTAAAGTAACTTCTATCGCCTGCCAAAAGGGCGAGTAACCTTTCACTCAGATGGCGGGTCAAGTGGCTACCCTAATAAATTGGTCTTTACTTTTCTACCAGCCAAACTGAAATTTGAATGGTTGACTGGCCCAATAATGTCCCTTCCGAAAAAGCACCAAGACTATTGTATAGGCCTACTCTGTGATTTCTGTGATGATATGGCACTATTAGAATTCATTCATATTGGAATTTGATTAGAAGCCTATTTTGTGAAGATACTACAAAACATTACCAAAACTACCAAATATGATGAAGATATGAAGATATTCCTGTGATATTCTATGTTTGAGGGCTATAGTAAAATATCCCCAAATAAGGTTACTATAGGATTCTTGTTCTGCATGATAATCTCTGAAAACCCCCAATAATGCTATCATATTCCTATGTGTTTTTTTTAACTGATTATACAACACATCTCTGTTTTCTCAGTCAGAAGAGGTTGGTTTGCTACCGCATCGTGTTGGAGTTGGGCCTGCAGGGCGAAACCTTGGGCAGAGAACAGCGGAGACCATTACCATCATGTGTGGTCAGGTCTATCAGAGGGCTGTATCCGTCTTCTGATGATTATGTGGGCTTCCAAGAAGTACAAGAGGCTATGTAGGACATATAGGTTGATAATCAACCACCAGCGCCTAACACACTTGCAAAAGTGGGTGCAACTGTATATAACAGTTATCTGTCAATAGACATATGTAAATATTAAAGTTATACTGTTATTCTTTACCCTATTGAGTGGATTCTGTTTTCATGCAACATGTATGCTCTTTACACTCTCACTCAGCACGGTTTCCAGAGCACGGTGATCCCAGGAGACATCCCTGTACACAAGGGGTCTTTCTCAAAAACCTAGGGACAGTCCTTCCAAGTGTATCAGCCTAATTAGTCACGCCCAGTGATAAGATACTTTTTGGTGAACTCTACAGAATATCAATCACTGGGTGTGACTAATTAGGCTGATACACTTAGAGGACACTGTCCT
This sequence comes from Engraulis encrasicolus, assembly GCF_034702125.1. NCBI lineage: Eukaryota > Metazoa > Chordata > Actinopteri > Clupeiformes > Engraulidae > Engraulis > Engraulis encrasicolus. Next base: position 26,878,426 of record NC_085859.1, on the reverse strand, counting down.
AGGTTTTGAGAAAGACCCAAGGTGTGCAAGAGTCACATGAGGGTTTACTACTTGCATGCAGGGTCGGCATTTCCTTTATACCAGGAGGCACAAGCGGAGCACTGCGAAATTAGCTTGACAAGCCGCTGATGTGCATTTGAACATTGGGCCTTCATAACCTACAAATTTGTGGAGTGTGTTTCTTACCATTTGGACAGGCAAATTCTTGTCAGTGACCTGCAAAGCTAATTTTACAGGACTCCATGTCCCCTGGTGTAATGGCATGTCTCCAGGAAAACGTGAGGGCTGTAAGATTGGTTTAAATCTAATTGAAGTGTTACATCGATCAATAATACAATTGTGGCAGTATGTAAAACAGATTGCCCACAATACGACAATAGACTAAAAGAATGTACATGCATTTTCTACACTCCGCAATACTTACAACTTTCAGAAATCGTGATGCACCAGAAAGCAAACTACCATGTCAATGGCACAAGTGATATTTATTTACAAAAATAAAAAACAAGTGCAATAATAATACAATTGGTTGCAAAACAATGTGTGATTCAAAGTAACACAACTGATGTGTCCCCAACACCACATCTAACCCTGTTTTTATGACTGCTGCAACAGAGTTATTCTTTTTTTGGTGGACCACGAAACCTTGAGTTCTGTGACTTCTCAGCCTCCTCTTTGCTAGGCTTCTGTACTATTGCAATATTGACAGGCAGTTGAGGTACGAGCATATGCGATGGTCTGTCGGAGGGGTCAAGTCGTCTTTGCAGACAGCTCTTGGTGGAAGCACTTGTATTCGATGCCAACGTCCTCCCAGCGGTGGACCCCAGCGATGTGGGGCAAGACGGACATCCATCACCTGAGCAGCTCCTGACAACATAAGAGTAGAGGCACATGCATGGCACGATAGGTCACAGGGCTTTCTGTATTTCTGTCCACATGTTCTGAAACAGTCTGCCTATGCCACGGCCCAGATTGGTTTTGATGGAAAAGGTACTAAAATCACATATGTTCACTGAGGCCTTTGGCCATTAACCCCCAGCCCCCACCCTCTTTTTTGTACAATGGTCTACCCTGAATAATCTGTAACACAATACACAGTGTGGTTTACCATGATGTGGAAGAGTAAAGAGTTTCTGTGTATAGCATCTGCTCATAATAATAAGTTAACTTATTTATTATTTGTTATATGCATGAATGGTACCGGTCTCAGAGGTCATGCTTGCGTCCAACAACAATGGCAGGTGGCACTTGTCCATCGCAGTAGCTCCAGTGAGGTGTGGATCCTGGTGTACAGGAATGAGAATAAAAAAATATGCATTAATATCGTGGCTAGGAAGATAACATATTGATTATGATCTGTACTTGTTTTTGTTTGTTTCAAAAATACAAAAGTCAGGATAATCACTGGCGACTGTACCGCTAAAGGCCATAATAGTGTGTAAATATGCCAAGTTGACCCGTCACATCAGTCTATCCAGTTCAGATGCAGCTAAAATAGGCCACTCACCTCATAGTGAAGACTTCTTGGACTATGGGTGGCCATGGTGGTGGATGAAGACGCCCTCTCCTACACACAAGAAAGATCAAGTAAATACAGGCCACAGTTCAATTACTATGCCCTCTATCAACCTTGAATATACTTCAGCGTACCAGTGGCTTGGTCCATGTGGGAGCCAGTTTCACAGATGTCTGTTTCTAGGGGGTTGAATGAAGAGGACCCTCCGTATAGGCGTCCTCTGCTTCGAGCAGGTCCTGGTGGTCTTCATCAAACTGACCTGCTCAGAAATTGATGGTTCAGATAGGTTAGCGGATTATATTACTTATTTACATAAACATGCATAATTAACTCTTTACGCCTCACCTGCCACCTGCCACCTGTACTCAATAAATTCACATGGCCCTACCGATGCCCCACCCCCTACCAGGAGTCCAAACATTATCTAATAGTTCTAGCTAGAATGAACATCATACAATTCTGTTCAATGGTATGGCTCCCACTACAGCAGATCTGTGGTTTTCACATAAATAAAGTAAATCATAATAAACCATAAAATAAACTGAACAATCTAGTGGCCACTGCCTCACAAACCTAGACTACTGTAGGCCTATAGAAGAATTATGTCCGCGCTGCCTGCTGTTTGGTCATTATATGAAAAGGATAGCTGGAGTGGTGAACAATACTCTGTGATTCACTCCACTGTATCCGTATTAGATGTAATACCCTGTATTCGCCTGCGTGAAGCTAACTATAGCTCTAATCACTGACTTGTATAGTATAACTAGCTAGAAACGGCAAATAGAACCCTTCTTCCAGTGACGACTCCGTGGACAAAACATAAACAGACAAGCACTGGGCTTATAACGCGAGGAGCTTGCCTTCAGACTCCACCACAAAAACAAACTGTTAGACAAGCACTAACAAAACCCACCACAACTAAGTTACATTGTGATAGCTTTAGCTCACTTTTCATGTCATTCAATCAGTTACGTCTATATTTGCAAGTCTCTGTAGGGCACCGATTTTGTAATATAAACCCATTTTGTGCTAACCGGCGAATTGTATCAACATTCAGGTTGTGTTCGGCTAAAAATGTGGCCATGGTGGTGGAGTATTTTTGGTGGTTGCCACTGCCAGACCAAGCAATACAATGTTAAAAAACAAAACACTTACAATATTCTGTGTTCCACTCGACTGTATCCGTATTCGCTGCTCCGATTGTGTTGCTGCATCCTTCAGTCGTTATCCAGATATGTTGTAGTCGTTGTCGGCAAATTGTTCAGAGCAAACTGCTAGCTCTTCCAGACCTCCGGCGGTGTTGCTGGGTCCATGTTCTGTAAACCAAACCTTCCGCCGTTTGTGGTCTTGGGGATCCTGTGGAACATTATTGGAGTGTACGTTCTCCACTTGTTGCCGCAACCTCGCAAACAACATTTTCTTGGCATGGTTGTTTGTTCACCACCAACACTAAAATGTCACTGTCCCTGGATGCTCATTGCTATCAGCTGGCTAGGGTGTACGGCCAGGTTGGTTGTATTGACGGAAGTGAGTGGCTCACGAGGAGGCTTTGGGGAGGGGAGGGGGGAGGGGGAAAGGGGGGAACTAGGAGTGAAGATATTAATGCGTCGAAGTCGAAGTGCTCCAAATGTATTACTACGCCTTTCATTACAGTGCCATTTCTTTATCTAGTAGGAAATCGACAGGTTTCATTTTGTGCAACAACTTTGTGATCGGTTTACTAGTCATGCAGGGGAGATTTAATAGGGAACACATGGAAGGATTTGGTCACTTCTAACTTAAGGCACCTTTTGCGTCCATCCACAAAGCTGAGCCAAGCTAATGCTAACGAGTTTGCGCAGCGCGCGCTGCTGACTGGGGGCGCGTCCGAAGACTAGGCAGGTCCAGAGGAACTCATCTCAGGTCAGAGAAGAACATACTTTATTATTGAAACACGGTGGACTGTTCCTTTCCATCCTATTTCAATGTGATGGTATGAATACACTGGGACGTAGCTTCCATAAGTTTATTATTTCAAAGAAATGCTAAGGACAAAACTATTACTCTCTTGTTGTGTTTCATGTTACTCTTGGCTATGTAGTGAACCTCTTTCCTCTGAAATTTTACCGGGGTGGAGGGCAAGCAGGGCATTTGCCCCTGGGCCCAGGGCCCTCCTTTGTTTCTACTGGGGGCCCTATTGTGCACAGGGCAGGCTGTATGGAGGGCCCTATAAGTGTCTTGCCCTGGGGCCCTATGTGCAATTGTTCCGCCACTGAATCTTGCATAGCCTATTTGTTTCATTCATAAATTCAAGATGGGACGCAGTCTTGCTCAGTCTACTGTAGGTCAGCAAGTGCAGCTCGTTTTAAAGGTGTTTGGGGAAGTCGTGGGATAAAGTCCACAACAACTCTGGAAACTTATTAATGAACAAACCTGTGTGTGTGTGTGTGTGTGTGTGTGTGTGTGTGTGTGTGTGTGTGTGTGTGTGTGTGTGTGTGTGTGTGTGTGTGTGTGTGTGTGTGTGTGTGTTTGTGCACGCGCGTGCGTGCGTGCGTGTGTGTGTGTGTGTGTGTGTGTGTGTGTGAGAGAGAGAGAGAGAGAGAGAGAGAGAGAGAGAGAGAGAGAGAGAGAGTCACAAACAGTACTGTGCTTTGTGGAGATGAGGCCTCCAATGACAGACAGGTGCAGCTCTACTGGCTAACCTGCCTGTCATGTCACACCTTGATCTTCTAGACCACTGAATGCATCATAAACCACTGTCCTCCCCAGAGGACCAGGCTACACCTCGCCAGATACAGAGCGTCAGAATTCATGTGCGTTATCTCACCTTTGTTAGGTCCTATGTTATAGTGTGAGAGGGGAAGACATCAAGATAATAATATACTGAGACAGTTAAAAATTCTGATATATCTTGATTCTTTGGACTGTAACTGGTGGTAAAGACAACAGTGAGATAGGTGATGGGTTTCCTGAAGTATTTCTTAGTGGCTGTTGCTGCAGTGGCAACTTTTGTCGTGGGCATTCTCATCGGGCACTTTGGCATTGAGAAAGGCAGCCAGGAGGCCGTGCCCGGCTGGGTGGCCGATGTCTTCAGAGATGTGGACGAGAGTCTGGTGGAAAAGTTCATCGCTGAGGTGAACAATATCAACATTCAGGACAACCTGAGGTGAGTAAGTAGGCCTATTGTCTTGACCTCCGTACAGGGGAGGAATCTCATTTTGTTTGGACTGTTGTAAAGTCGAAGTTTGTTAAGTGGTTAAATCAGTTAAAAGCACCTTGATAGGAGTCACTGATTTATCTAATATGTCCTATAGTGTCACTCATGCTTGTTACAGTGCATATGCAGTACAGTGTTAATTATGAAAATACTGGTTTAATCTTACAAATGTTCTATTTACTTATACAATCTTGTAATTTCGCGTTAGGTATTGAATATCACAAAATCAACTTTCCAATGTAGGCCTATTCTTACCAGTTTTGCCATTTGTCTGGTACCCTTTTTGCCTTGCACCCACTTCCCTTTCCCCACTCTTTGGATAAAAGCATTGCTTTAATCTAATGTAATGTAATAATTAGAGTTGAAGACATTGGGTTAGAGTGTACTTTATTGTCCCCAGGAGGGAAATTTTACTTGGTCTTCAATCACTGCATAATTAATAATGCAATAATGTTCTGGAGGTTTTAAAAAAAAAAAAATCCTAATTGCAGGGAGCTAACCAAGGTTCCTCACATGGCTACCACAGAGGGTGATGAGCAGACCGTGCAGCTCATGCTCAATAGATGGAAAGACCCTAAGACTGGCCTGGATGATGCCTGGAAAGAGGATTATAATGTCTATCTGTCTTTCCCAGACGAAAACCAGCCCAATGAAGTCACAGTGGGTATGTTCCAGTGAGCCAAAGTACACTTAGCCTGACATTTTTTTGTGGTTTAATGGCAATGATTTTGTTTAACAACACTTAAAAATAGACTTCAGTAGACTTCAATAGGCTGTATGACCTCAATATTAATCACAGCTATCTGGGTTTCTTGTCTCAAATGGTTATTATGTTCAGTGAACTTCTGGATACCACATTTTAATGGACAAAAATTGTGTCGTTTTAGTGAGTGCCTCAAATGCCGTCTTGTATACGGCCCAAGAAAAGGAGAAGCCCTATACAGACGACCAGAGAGATCCTGAGGTGGTGCAACCTTATGCCGCCTATGGGCCTGCTGGTCATCCACAGGTAAAGCTCCCCTTTTATACATGTGAAGTAAATGCTGCCCTACAAAGGCAGTAGTGCAGTAGTTGTGGCCACATTGAAACGAGAAAAATGCTCTCAAAGCCATGGCATTAGGTTGGATATTGTAGCTACACATAGGCCATAGGCCATAGGCTTTGTCACAAGATAAATGAGGTGTAATAAAGCCCATTTTCAGTCTAACGCAAGTTTGCCAAAATGTGCTGTTACTGCACATTGACTTTGTAGGGCAAAATACACTACAACACAATACAGTGCAAGTCAGTACGATACTGGACATGACCCCTCTCAGTTTGTCGTTACCAGAATGGAAATCACCAAGTCGTAAGGTAGACTATTACTAAGTAAAGTCTTACTAAGATTGTGTAATATCGTTGCAGTGAAATGCTATGGTAGTTAAGCCTTTCTTTTCATCAAATTTTGAAGCATTCCACTTGTGGAATGGTGAAAACAGTGAGAGTAAATACAAGTTCTACATACTCTCACTGGGTGCACATTACAAAAATGCAACTTAATTCATGCCACACATTTACCTTAGTTGCACTTTGTATTATTTAGCTTGAGCCAAATGTTAGAATTAGAGTATCCTAATGTCGAACTACATCATTCTGCTGAGTCACAGTGAGGCTTTCAGTGTTATAATGTTCTTTATAGTGCAATTTCCTTAGTGATTTTCACAATTTCCAAGCAGCTGTTGCGTGTGTGTTTCCTCATAACTCTCAGAAAATGACGTTGTAAAATAAAAAAACACATGACTTTTACATCCATCAACCTCGCTGAAAACAAGGCCATGACCTTTGAAGCCAAACCATTAACACATTCACACCATGACAATGCACAAAAGGTAAAACCGTCTTTAGAAGTTTACTATGTCACTAACAATTTGAACAAGTGAGACCGATATGTTATCACATCATTTGATAAGATTAGAGTACTGCTATCAGACGCATCATTGTCAAATATCATCTGATAGGAGCGAGCTGTTGCTTAAAGAGGACATGAAAAGACACCAATAAACATGTGACCTTGAACACCTGTTGCACAGTTCATCTGAATCTCTCTACACACCATACATGGGTTCTACATTTTAATTTCCCACTGACTGTGCGAAACTAACTGCGCACAACTCAACCTCTGATTATTGGAAACCGCTGTCGGTCAAAAAAATTGCTAACATGGTTGGCTGCCAGTGTCTTGCCCCTCCTCATAACATTGTGTTGATAAACACGGTGAACTCATGTGTTGAATGAAACTTCCCCCTGTTACATGGATCTCATTATTGTCTACAGATAATAGCAGCTTGTAACAGCAGTGTTGCCAGATACATAATTTTGTCCTCTGTACGATCGCAAAAACATGTTGTACGATAATTTCAGAGTTGTCATTCAGTTCATTTAGATGCCTTGAAACAACAATTTGGGTATTGTACGATCATTTCCTCCCAAAAAGCATCCTAAAACGATAATTTTGAGATTTTGCTACGATAATTCAGCATTTTCCATCTGGCAACACTGTGTAACAGTAGGCCTAAGATACTGTACCTGCCACCCCCCAATTGGACTGGGTCAGGTACTGCAATGACCCTGTCTGTCTGTCTGTCTGTCTGTCTGTCTGTCTGTCTGTCTGTCTGTCTGTCTGTCTGTCTGTCTGTCTGTCTGTCTGTCTGTCTGTCTGTTTGCCTGCCTGCCTGCTTGCCTATCTGTCTGTCTGTCTGTCTGTCTGCCTGCCTATCTGTCTGTCTGTCTGCCTGTCTGCCTGCCTGTCTGTCTGCCAGTCCGTCTGTCCGTCAGCCCATAGTGTTTTGGGTCACCTGAGTGTTATGCCAAATACACAACATCACATGCATCAGGCATCAACAAGCAGGCCAGGGTGGAATCTCTGATTTCACTTGATTGTCTTTGTCTTTGCTCTTGGCCTTGTCCTTTTCTTTGTAGGGGAAGCTTGTGTATGCCAACCAAGGTAAACCCAGTGATTATGAACAGCTGAACAAGACTGTCGACCTCCGAGGGACAATTGCCATCGTCAGATATGGCGGAGCGGGCAGAGCAGCTAAGGTGAGCTGCATGTGGGAGAGCAGAAGATGTCACCATTTTTGTTTGTTAAATGAGAAGAATTTCTTCTGTACTGGGGAGCATACTCCTGGACACACTACTGGTGCTGGGGTTGTGCTTACGACGGCTTGTGCTGGGGTTGTGCTTATGATAATAAATCCACCAGTGCAGAATTGGTGACTATTTCATGAAAAAACAAACAAAACAATTTTATATTTGGGTTTTATATGCGTGTGTCATACCATACAATGCAGTAACCTAATCTACTCATACTAATGTGTAAGGAAATTATCATTTATCAAAAGCTTATGGATGGCAAGGCTAAGCCACCACTGCTGTGATTGATATTAGTCTGTGTCCATGTCTACGGTAGGCCATCAACGCTGCACCCTTTGGAGTTGTGGGGGTCCTGGTCTACACAGACCCTGGAGACATCAACGACGGCTTGATGTCTGACACGAACGAGACGTACCCTCACTCATGGTACCTCCCCCCTTCCGGTGTGGAGAGAGGGTCCTTCAACACAGAATATGGCGACCTACTGACGCCTTATCTAGCAGCTAAAGGTGATCAGGCATAGCATTGTAAAATACCATCGCCAGAGAGAGTAGAGAGAGAGAGGTTCCATTGGCCCATTGTTTCCGGGTTCTATTATTGCAAGGGGGAGGGGGGGGGAATCCCCCTTTAGGCAGACCTAGGCAGACCTAAGGACTGTTCTATTCAATGCTAGGAGTATTATGACAGGCAGACCGGAACCTGGTCATATTAGGTGCCCATAGCAACCTATTACATTGGCATATCTCTATATACTTAAAGAATCTCTGCCATCGCCCCTTGCCAACCACTGGCTTTCACTGTCATCGCTGCCCCCTGTGTAGTGTGCTGGGCGAAATGCGAAGGGTAACATTAATTTTGTTGTGTGCACTTTGTGGTGTGAATTCGTGTGAAGTGTTGACTGACTCATTTTCTCACAATTTCAAAAGGCATGTATTTTTGTATGTGCTGTAGTCAGGGGTGCCGTACAGGGGGGGTAAAGTGTGACTGAGTTACCCCATGTATATGTGATGTATGTACAGTATATACATGGTTTGGGGGGTCCATTGGAGCTGATTGTGCATAGGGCCCGCAATTTGCTGCTACGCCCCTGGCTGTAGTAATACCTATTTAGCAGAAGCACATCTTGTCACCAGGCTAGGCAGGCAGCCACATGGGGCCCCCAATGGAGAACAACAGCTGACACTCAAATTTACAGAAGATGTGATTTATTTTAAAGATTCATTTCTGTTTTTGCTTTGGGCCCCAACTGACTTATGTAAGAATCATGTCTGCTATTTATTTGTTGGCATTTACTCATGACTCCTTTGGCAGAGGGCACCTACAGAATCAAACCGGAAAGCATCACAGGCCTTCCTCCCATCCCTATTCAGCCTATCGGCTTCGAGGATGCCAGCGCTCTCATTTGGTATGTCTGCATCCTTTGAGTCCTCATGCAACTTCAGAGCTGTTCTCTCCCTCTCTTTTCTTTCTATTTTTGCAAACGTTTTCTCTTTTTCTTTTCTTTTTTGGTTCCCTTTTCTCCCTACACTGTGCTAATTTCGTCACTAACACAATGTGTTGATGTGTCTGTTGGTGTGCAGTGAGCTTGGAGGGGAGGCATCTCCTCCAGAATGGAGAGGGGCATTCGACTGTCCTTATAACCTGGGCGGGCCGGGGTTCCTGACAACATCTCCGTATAATAACAGGTATGAATGTCCAAGCAGAATACATTTTAATTACGTTACAGTATATTGTACTATATAGATTGTAAGAACCGTTTATGGTTGTGTTTCAGTAGTCTACACAGCTGCTAGCTCTGAGGGCACATCATTCCAGATGTGAAACGCTTTATTGCTGACAAAACAACATCATTACAACACTACTGCAACATTACAGAAAGCATATTGATATGACCATAC
>NC_085859.1:26833588-26866089 GCF_034702125.1 Engraulis encrasicolus | reverse complement strand
CTCCTCTTATCGGGGTCCAAAGGCAAAGATCCCTGACTTCCAGCGTGAAGATCCACGTGAGTTTAACAGGCTCAGAGTTGCTCTAGACAACCTGCTCCCTCCAGATGCAACAGAGCTATTCAAATTTCACATCTTAATGGATCACCTGAAGCTAGAGGACGCATTGCTTGTTGCTGATTCTTACAGTAATAGCCGCTACCCCTACTCTGAAACCATGGAAGCTCTGACTGAGTTATATGGCCAACCACACCAGCTTGCCCTTCAGCTCATCTCAAAGCTAATGGAGGAGCCAAATGTCAAGATGGGAGACACAAAGGCTTTCAAGCGGTTTGCACTGAAAGTGAGAGCATTAGTGGGCATGCTAGACCAGCTTGGTCATGCTGGTGATACAGAGCTACATTGTGGATCTCATGTCTCCCGGCTTCTAGGGAAGCTGCCTCATGACTTAAGAGCAAACTTCAGGAGGTTTGTGGACCCCATGAGGACACCCATACCCTCTTTACTCAACCTGGCAGATTGGCTGGAATATGAGGTGAAGATTCAAGTGGACAACTCACAGCCGAGTATTGAGCATAGCAAGGAGCGTCAGGGCCCCAAGGAGCAGCGCAAAGACCGCAAGTCACAGCCTAAGCCCACGACAATCCTTCACAGCACTGAGCAGGACAGTTCCCTGTCTGAAACACAGTCAACCAGTTCAGATCAGTCTAAGGAGAAGCCTAAGAAATTCTGTCCTTTCTGTTACACCACCAAGCACTATCTGAACCAGTGTTCAAACTTCCAGATCCTTACCAAGGAACAAGTTGAGAAGTGGATCCGGGCCAATCAGAGGTGCTGGAAATGTGGGCGTGAACACTTAAGTGCAGAGTGTACTCTTAAGGCTAAGTGCAAGAAATGTGACAAGCGGCATCTAGAGATCCTTCATGAAGTGAATGCGAGTAAGACATCCACATCCGTGAAGAACACCACTGGGTCAACCGACAACCCAAAGCCAACTAGCTCTACTGCCCAAACTTTCTATGTGGACAGACCTGCTGGCAGCAGTAAGGTTCTACTGAAGATGAGCCGAGTTATCCTAAGGAATGGAGACAACTCATTAGACACCTATGCTCTGCTTGATGACGGCTCTGAGCGTACCATCTTGCTCGAGGAGGCCGCACAGCAACTTGGTCTTCAAGGAACACCTGAAGAACTGTCTCTACGTACAGTACGCCAAGAGATGCATGTCATCAATGGAGCTACAGTGTCCTTCTCAGTCTCACCTGCTCACCAACCCGGGAAGACGTTCCACATTCAAAGGGCATTCACAGCCAAAGAACTCGGTTTGACATCTCATACTTACCCAATCGCAGCACTCAAGAAGTCGTATCGACACCTGAAGAACGTACCTCTACAGCCCATTGACTGTGCGCAGCCCTTACTCCTTATCGGATCAGACCACCCACATCTCATCATACCAACGGAGCCTGTGCGTCTTGGTCCGCCAGGAGGCCCAGCCGCCATCAAAACCCGGCTGGGATGGTCACTTCAGGGTCCTTCGAAGCTTGTGAAGCACAACCTCACCACTCAACAATGCCTTCTCACATCCATGACTCCAAGCAACTCTGAGTTACTACAACACGTTGAGAAGCTGTGGCAATTGGATACATTGCCATATCGCAGTGAGAAACTCGTGACACGCTCAAGACAGGATGCAAAGGCCATTCAGACCCTCGAAGAGAAGACCACCAGAGTGGAGGTAGATGGAGTTCTGAGGTACGCCACACCGCTGTTGTGGAAAGCAGACCAACCTCCTTTGGTTGCGCCAAAGGAAGCTGTGATGGCCCACCTGCGCGGAACGGAGAAGAGGCTTGCTACTTATCGCGACAAGGCTGCCACCTACCACCAAGAGATCAGCAAGCTAGTCGAGGCTGGTTATGTGAGCAAGATCCCATTGGAGGAAGCAACCAGCAGTCCTGGGTGGTATATCCCGCATCATATGGTCCACCATAATGGGAAGAACAGAATCGTCTTCAACTGCTCCTTTGTTCATCGAGGTATCAGCTTGAACGATCATCTCCTCCCTGGACCTGTGTTGGGCGCCACTCTGCTCGGGGTCCTTCTTCGCTTCCGGGAGCATGCCTTTGCAATCAGTTTCAGATATAAAGGGCATGTTTCACCAGGTCCGACTGCTTCCAGAGGACCAACCCCTGATGAGGTTCCTGTGGAGAGATATGCGAAGGAATGACCCTCCAGATGTCTACCAGTGGCAGGTTCTGCCATTTGGAACCACCTCAAGCCCCTGTTGTGCCACTTTTGCACTCCAAAAGCATGTGACTGACCACACTGAAGATGGAGACAAACTGCGCACCTCAGTGGAGCAATGCTTTTACGTAGACAATTGTCTACAGAGTCTGCAGTCAGCTCAAGAGGCAAAGGATCTCGTGGACCAACTGCGCCATCTCCTGGCCGAAGGCGGTTTTGACTTAAGGCAATGGAGCAGCAACTGCCCGAGCATCATCAGCCATTTGCCCTCAGAAAGCAGGTCTGAAAGTGCTGAGCTCTGGCTCACCCAGGATGCAAGCGACCCAGAAGAACGCACCCTCGGCTTGACTTGGCACTGCCAATCAGACACCTTAGGCTTCAAGCATGGGCAACTTGAGATTGACACACAGCCTACGATGCGCAGCATCTATAGCATCCTTGCCAAGCAGTATGATCCACTTGGATTCATTGTGCCGTTTACCACCAGGGCCAAGGTCATAGTGCAGAGGCTCTGGGATCGGAAGCGGGAGTGGGACGACCCCAACCTACCTCCTGAGCTCCTCCAAGAATGGCACTCCTGGGTAGAGGAACTTCCACAGCTATCGCGTCTTACCGTGCCAAGGTGCTACACCACTCCTGAGCTGGACACGAACGACTGCATCCATAGCATCCACATCTTTTGTGACGCTTCTGAAAAGGCATATGGTTCAGTGGCATATCTCCGCACAGAAGTCACCAATGGATGCACCCAAGTCGCCTTTGTTGCTGCCCGCTCAAGAGTGGCCCCCAAACGGCAATTGTCAATCCCAAGGCTCGAGCTGTCTGCGGCCTTAAGCGGTGCCCAACTAGCGTCAGTTCTGAAGAGAGAGTTAACCCTGAATGTCCATCATTACATCTACTGGACAGATTCTATGACGGTACTTACCTGGCTGCAATCAGAATCCTGTAAGTTCAAAGTCTTTGTGGGAACTCGGGTTGCAGAAATTCAGGAGTTAACCGATTCAGGAGCATGGCGCTATGTGGACTCACCCAGAAACCCTGCGGATGACATCACAAGGGGAAAGACCTTGTCTCAGCTGATTGATGACAGTCGGTGGCTTCAAGGCCCAGCCTTCCTCCGGCAACCGGAGACCTCCTGGCCTGAACGACCCTCCGAGCGCACACTGGACATTCCTGAGGAGCTGAAGAAACAAGCCTTCTGTGGAGTCACAGCTGTCCTTAATGGTCCACCGCAAATGGATGCAAGCCAATACAGTACGTTTCAAGAACTCCTGGAGGCCGTAGCCCGTTCAGCACACGGGGCGGCTTCAGATCCCAGCAGCTTATCAGCTGATGACTTCAGGAATGCAGAGCTTGATGTTCTTCGCCAAGCCCAGGCAGAATGCTTCCAAGATGATCTCATGCAGCTACAAGCTGGAAAACCAGTAGCACTAACCAGTCGACTAGCCAAACTAGCCCCTGAGTTCGATTCTAGCACCCAGCTCATACGAGTTGGAGGCCGCCTACGTAGATGTGATGACATAGGTCAAGACACTCAACATCCTATTGTCCTCGACCCTACTCATCCTATCACAAAGCTGATCATCCAACGATATGACGAGGAACTGCTTCACTCAGGGCCAGAGCGAGTCTTTGCTGAAATCAGGCGACGCTTCTGGATCCTGAGAGGTAGACAAGCAATCCGTACGTTCCAGTCCAACTGCACTGAATGCCGTAAGTGGCGCGGAACACCTGATGTTCCACGAATGGCTGACTTGCCCCCCTCCAGCCTGAGGCTTTACAAGCCAGCCTTTCATTCAACTGGAATAGACTGTTTCGGCCCCTTCCAGATCCGAGTGGGAAGACGCAATGAGAAGCGCTGGGGCATCTTGTACAAGTGCCTTACCACCAAGGCAGTCTACATAGATCTCCTGTCAAGCATAGACTCTGACTCATTCCTCATGTCTCTACGTCGTTTTGTGTCCAGAAGAGGCAAGCCGCACGAGATCTTATGTGACAGAGGAACAAACTTCAGAGGTGGTGATGCTGAGCTGAAGGAGGCATTCCATGCTCTCCAACCTGCCATGAAAGAGAAGCTCGCCGCCCAGCAGATTAACTTCTGCTACAATCCACCTAGTGCACCGCACTTTGGCGGCTCCTGGGAGAGACAGATACGGTCCATCAAGTCTGCACTGGCCACAGTTCTTGGAGCACAAACTGTCCCAGAAGAAGTACTCCGGACAGTCCTGGTAGAGATTGAAGGAATACTAAATTCCAAACCCTTGGGATACGTATCCTCAGACATCTCAGATCCTGACCCGGTCACTCCAAATTCTCTTCTGATGGGGAGGACTGATGCTTCTCTGCCCCAGGTGATCTACCCAGAGTCAGAATTGCTCAGCCGCAAGAGATGGAGACACAGTCAAGTACTGGCTGACCAGTTTTGGGCCAGGTATATCCGTCATTACCTGCCAACCCAACAGATTCGCCAGAAGTGGCAAAAGGAAACAGAAGATCTGGCTGTTGGCACAGTGGTGATGATAGTGGATCCTCAAACCCCAAGAGCCCTCTGGCTCGTTGGAACAGTCAAGACAGTCCATCCTGGTTCAGATGGGAGGGTGAGGACAGCTGAGGTACAGGTGAAAGACCGGACCTACCTGCGACCAGTGGTGAGACTCATCAGGCTTCCCGCACTTCCAGACGACCCTGGGTAGATGGCCTTCGAGAAGCAAATCTGCCCAACAGATTTGGGGGCGGCTGTACAAAAGCCCATCTGATATCCTTTTTATGGCAATTATAGTTTTGCATTTTTAGTCAGGCAGTTAGTTGGCCACCCTTTAGGTTTGAAGCCCCCTTTAGGACCCCAGTTTTTGCATTGTCATTTAGAACAAGGCAAGGTGAAGATGAACAGCAGTTGGATCATGTCTGCAGTTTCCTCCTAGATGTTCTCATAGTTTGTATGCGTGCATCTACTGGTGAGTTAATTTTATCATTATTAAGAGCATTTGGTGTTGTTTAACTGCATTATTAATGTAATTTTCTTCTAAACACCAAAATCGTTTTTTAGTGAAATTCTGAGGTAATTATTGCTATGTCATGCTAACTAGCCAGCACTGTCACATGTAGCCAGTAATTATTACCATGTTAGTGAAGACAGCTATACATTCCTTTTATTTCAGAACCACACACATTCCAGAGACAATGTTTATTTGATATCAAGAAGAGGAATTTAATAAGTTGTGTTGTGGGTGTGCAGAGAAAATAAAGAAGACACTCTACTTTGAATTCTGCTTCCCTCTCATCATTGTTCTGACCGGACACCCTGTAGAGCTTGCTACCGGATTAGAAACTAGCATTTACCTCCACATATTTTACAACACCAGTGGCAGTTAATCAGTTTCTGTTTGTGTGATTTAACACATGTGCACTCATTGTGCACTCTTCTTCTTCACTCATATTCTGAGGTTAGATGTACAGCATCAGGATGAAGAAAAAAATGTAGCTAGTAGAATAGCTGAATGGCTAGCGACTTGGGAAAACCACTAGCCGCAGTGGCCGTCAAGGGAAAAAGTTAATGCCAAGCCCTGGTGTGTGTGTGTGTGTGTGTGTGTGTGTGTGTGTGTGTGTGTGTGTGTGTGTGTGTGTGTGCGTGTGCGTGTGTGTGTGTGTGTGTGGTCTGCCGACTAGTCTCCACCTCCAAGCCATCTGTGCCTCAGGATGGAGTCGAGGCTTGGCCGTGCGGCGGGATCTTTCCTCAGGCATGTGAGAACGAGGTTGCGGCAATCTGTACAAATGACAGGGTCAGAGAGGGGGGGGAGAGAGAAACACATTGACTCTGCATGCTGTGACGACTATTCAGTAAGTGGAGAATTCTTGCACACCTCCTTGGTCAGGTGCGTAGGAGTGGAACCCCAAAGTCACCAACGTTAAAGTAAAGAAAGCTCCCGCACACTGTTCACATTTGCATGGTTTAATGCAACGTTTCGGTCTACTGACCTTCTTCAAGCAATTCAAACTTGAATTGCTTGAAGAAGGTCAGTAGACCGAAACGTTGCATTAAACCATGCAAATGTGAACAGTGACGACTATTCACCCAGGTTTCCTTCTTCAGCTCAGCTAAAGGGAGTGTCGCCATGCAAAAAGGGATGTCGAGGTGCAATAGGGAAAGCTCTTGTTCAGACTTACCAGGTGAGAGCTTGCGCAGGCGTGGCCGTATCTTCTTCTCCACTATGTCCTCTTCGGAGTAGAATGGCAGTACACCTTTGACCAGGTAGTAGAGGAGGACACCTAAGGACCAGACGGTGGCCTGCTGGGCCCCATAGCTGCCCTGTGTAACAGAGTTAGAAATGTAGTTGGTGAATTTCACTATAAATATTTGGTTCTTCTTATCATACGAGTTGCAGCCACCTGGTGGTGTATTCTTGCAGCTGCAGTAGGTCAGGTCTTTGCACACGAACTATGTTTCCTCCAGCCAGAAAGAGTTTACTTCGCTGGAGGTAAGTTCAGTGGTATAATGCTTCGTGTGTTCATCCATAAATACAATATTATACATGTGTGCATACTAAGGTTTGCAATTAAAAATGTTGTCGAGAGTAGTACTGCCACACGATTATGAGATCGCAAATGATTTTGCATCAATATTGAAATGGTATTTTGAAGTGATAATTTCTGACCACGCTATGAACCTGCTAGTCAGTTCGCTGCTAGTCTGAACCACGCATTCTTTGTTATCCGTGGTCAGTAAGCTAACTGTATCTTTATCCTTTTGTGTACAGATATGAATGTACAACCGCAGCTGCATGATGTTGTTCGCATTTAATGTTTCACCAGGTAGGCTTTGTTTTGCTACTCGATGTCGTTCTCGTAATGTGTATTTACTCACCAATGGAATACTGTAATGGAATGTCCCGTTTAATGAGGGAATGTTATGGTAGAATGTTGTCCATGATAATATGTATGTAAAAGACAATGGCTCCATGTCTCGTGCTGACAATTCACTATACGATCACATACAGCAGGAAAGAGTTTACTTCGCTGGAGATATGAATGTACAACCGCAGCTGCATGATGTTGTTCGCATTTAATGTTTCACCAGAATAAATGCGAGTTGGAGCCAACCTTTGTCGCCTTTCCTTGCCTTCGACCTGCCGCCGAATGCGGTCTGTTACACTGGTGCCGTGACGCCGCGAGACAGATCAGCTTGATGCAGATCCTTCCGAGGTGGTGCGTGGACTTCGTGGAGCACGGGATTGTCTGCCTGTGCGATCATTCCGGTCGAGGTTAGGTAGTGGGACTACAGTCGCTCCATTTACTGTCACCTGTTCTGCTTTCTGAGCATAATATTTTTGTTGTTTTGATGATTTGACTTGCATTTTTTTGCATATATTTTTATTTGCCATCTCTTTTTTTTTACTTATCTTGAAGACTGCTACTTATGATGGATAATATGAGTGATCCCAATGTTGAGTCAGAATTTAAATGCTTTCCTCTTGGGAGAGGTATGGGTGCAGTGAGTGGACATCCACATGTGGGCCGGGTGGCCGGGATGGATATGGGTGCTTCGCCTGTGTTGCCTGCTGGGAATAGGGATTCGGGGCTGGGTACATACCTGGTGGGATCGCCTTTAGAGCAGAGGTCGCAGGGTGGGCCACACCATTCGACACCCAGCGGTGGTGATGTGACATTGCACCAGCTTTCTGATATGATAGCACAACTGGGCTCGCAGATAGGGGAATCTATTGCAGCTAAACTTACATCCAGTGGTGCTACGGGTGGGGTTGGCCTCACAAACACTGAGCGTACAGATGACACGCCACATTCTTCACACAATGCTACTGACACACAGGGTGGGGGCACACCTGTTAATGTAGTTGTGCGTACTGATAAGGAACCCATCATTTTCAGGGGTGATGGCACTGACAAATACACAGTCACTGAATGGATAGACCTGATGAAATCCTACTTAAAGAAACAGCAATGTGATGTCACTTCTCAGATAGAGGTTGTAATGGGGAGGTTGATGGGGAAAGCCAGAGATGTAGTCAAAATTGGCCTTAGAAGTAATCCCCCCGCTAATACATCGCCTGATGTTGTATACAGCATACTGACACAGTATTTTAGTCACACATCTTCATGCCTGCCCCTCCAAGACTTCTACTCTACTCTGCCCAGTCAGAGAGAGAGCCCTGTTGATTACTGGATCCGGCTCAATAAAGCGGCGGACGTCGCTGAAGAGGGCCTGAAGCGTCAGAGCAGACCCGCTGGGGATATGGGTGGAGAGATATCCAAAATGTTTGTGAAGCACTGCCCAGATTCAGAGTTTGCCTCTGTGTTCAAATGCAAGCAGATACATGAATGGACACCAGCGGAGATACAAGAGAGGGTCGATGAATACCAGAGGGAGCGGGTGTCTTCAGTGAAAGTGAATGTGCCAAAGACTAATGTGCCACCACTGACTTGCCATGAGGTACACACAGAGATTCACAATGCCTGTGATACAGACATATGCAGTGCTAACCCTCTCTCCCCCCCAGCTCTCTCTCTTGTGGGGGTGTCATCTCTCTCTCCCTCGTCTGCCTTGTATCAGGACCAGCAGCTGTCACTCTCTCCAGGGCCCCAGGCTCACCTGTCATATACGCCCTTGGCCCAACTGCAGCCACCCCAGACCCTCTCCTCATTGCCACAGTATCAGCGACCTCCCTTGCCCTCCGCATTGCCGGCCACACCACTGCAGAGTCGACAGCCTGACAGCACTGTTATGCTCACAGAGATGATGACTATGCTCAGGGAGCTGCTGGACAAAACACAGTCTGGAGATCGGAGGCCTGCTCCAAGCCGTGGTGGTGGTGGTGGGCGAGTACGTAACCGGAGTCAGCCTGCAATGAACTGTCGTGTCTGCAATGATGTAAGCCACACTACTGAGTCCCACTGCCGTTGGGATCGCCTCTGCTTCACATGCTTCAGACCTGACCATACACAACGCACATGCCCCACTAGGCGCTCAGCCCACAGCAACGTACAGGGAAACTAAATGACCTGTGCGTCGAGGGGGGCCGTATGGGTCATGAAGATAACTCCCATGTTAATGATGCTGCTGTTTTATACAAAAATGTTCAAACTTCAAGTGATTCAGAGACTGTCATCATCCAGAATACACAAAAGATCAGGGGCAGTGATAGCCTATTTTACACTCCTGTGTTAGTCTCAGACAAAGTAACCCTTCGTGCTATGATGGACAGTGGCTCTATGGCCTGCTCGCTAAGTACTGAGGCACAAAAGAAACTTGTCAGTTCTGGGGCTGTTGACATGAGCTGTGTGGAAGCGACTGAGGTGGTCTTCGTCGGATGTGGTGGCGTGCGTGTGAAACCTGAGTCCGTGGTGAATCTCAAGATGGTCGTGTATGGATGTGGAGTGTCAGTGCCCGCCTTCGTTGTGGAGAATCAACAGGATGACTTGATCATAGGGTCCAATGTTCTCAGACATTTAATTCGTCGGTTCAAGAATGACACCAGTTACTGGAAGGCCGTGTCATCATCTGCTTCAGGTGATCCAGAACGTGAACAGTTCCTCTCTCTTCTCGCTGGCCTGGAACGCTGGTCTTGTGGTGAGGTGCCAGACAAGGTCGGCACAGTGAGGTGCAACAGAGCGGTCACACTGCCGGCTGGCGGTGAATTCCTCGTGTGGGGCACTCTCCCGAAAAATGTCAGGATATCTCCTGGCTGCACTGTCATGACCGAACCAACGACCTCTCGCTCGGCTCCCAGGGGTGTTATGGTTGCCAGAGTCATAACGCCTCTGTGGGGTGACAGATGGGTGCCCCTCAAGATCCTGAACACCTCAGATGGTCCTGTCACGCTACGGAGGAATGCAAAGCTCGCTGATGTTCACACCTGTCTAGCGCTGGAGGACATGGAGGTTCCAGAGCTTATGTCTATGCACCAGGCCACAGCTGCTGGACCTGCTGAAGCGTCACCTGGGATAGCGAGCGCGGAGACTGTACGGGAGAGACTGGAATGTATTGGCCTGGGCAACCTGGACATTGAGTCGTGTGATGTGTCTACAGAATGGCGTATGAGGCTGGCGGATCTTGTTATGAAGTACGAAGATGTGTTCTCCCGCCATCATCTGGACTGTGGTGAGGCCAAGGAGTTTGTGCACCGTATTCGCCTTACTGACGACAGGCCGTTCCGCCTTCCCTACCGCCGTGTGCCTCCAGCTGAATACCAAAAGCTCCGCCAGGTCCTCAACGAGATGGAGGAAAAGGAAATAATAAGAAAGTCTGCAAGTGAGTTTGCCTCGCCTCTTGTCCTTGTGTGGAAGAAAAACGGTGACCTGCGGGTGTGCACAGACTTTAGATGGCTCAACAAACGAACATTGAAAGATGCGCACCCCCTTCCACATCAGGCTGATTGCTTGGCCGCCCTCGGTGGTAATGCATTCTTCAGTACAATGGATCTCACCTCTGGCTTTTACAATATGCCGTTACATGAAGAAGACCGTAAATACTCTGCGTTCACGACACCCATGGGCCTGTATGAGTATAACCGGCTTCCTCAGGGCCTCTGTAACAGCCCCGCCAGTTTCATGAGGATGATGACCAGCATATTCGGTGACCAGAACTTTCTTAGCCTGCTTTGCTATTTGGACGACTTACTGGTCTTTGCCCCGACTGAGGCACTGGCTCTTGAGAGGCTGGAGCTGGTGTTCAGTCGTCTCCGCCTGCACAACTTGAAGCTGGCCCCAAAGAAGTGCTGGCTGCTCAGGAGATCTGTAAAGTTTCTGGGGCACATCATTGATGAGTCCGGTGTGTCTACTGACCCTGCAAAAGTGGAGGCGGTGAGCAAAATGACTGCTGCAGACTTGATGGAGCCTGACAAAGCTACTCCGTCTCAGTCCCGTGTCAGATCTTTTTTGGGCATGGTGAACTACTACCAGCACTTTGTTCACAATTACTCAACCATAGCAAAGCCCCTTTTTGATCTCCTAGCTGGCCAGAAACAGAAGCGGAAGGGCAGACCATGCATGAGGCGCAAGGCGCCATCCAGGAAGTTGACACCAAAGGACTGGACACCAGATCACCAACAGGCTTTTGAGGACCTGAAAACAGCCTTGGTGACTTCTGTTGTCTTGGCACACCCAGACTTCTCACGCCCCTTTGTATTGTCCACTGATGCTTCGCTGGATGGCCTAGGAGCTGTGCTTGGCCAAGTACAAGAAGGTGACAGTGTGGCACGGCCAGTGGCTTTTGCCAGTAAGTCTCTCTCACGAGCCCAAAGGAAGTACCCCGCTCATCGCCTCGAATTTCTTGCATTGAAGTGGTCCATATGTGAAAAGTTCAGCCATTGGCTGAAGGGGCATACATTCACTGTTTGGACTGATAATAACCCCCTGACACACATTATGACCAAACCACGTCTTGATGCCTGCGAGCAGCGGTGGGTGGCGAAGTTGGCCGCTTACACGTTTGATATCAAATACATCCCTGGCCCAAAGAACACGGTAGCTGATGCACTGAGTCGTCCACCGTTTGCGGGTCCAGCTGTGGGTCAAAAGCTACTGCACCACCGCTACAGTGAACTTGTCTCAAGGGCAGTGCCTGTCTCCTCTGATTCTGTCCAAGAGGCCTTCAGGCAATCGAATGTCACACAAACAAACTTTGGCAGTGTTGGAGAGGCAGAGTCTTGTGCGTCTGAGCATACCAGAATACAGCCACTTTCCAGGGAGGAGGTCTCAGCCATCCTTGAGACACATGGGAGTCTATGGGAGTCCAGTGCCAGAGTGCGAGCCGTAAATGCCCTTCAGCAACTCCCACAGCTGGTTCCACCCGATGAAGACCCCCTGCCTGCATTCTCAGAGAGAGAGCTGCGTGAGGGACAGTTGAGCGATCCCGTCCTGTCCAGGGTGTTGTACTTTGTGGAGCGTGGCCGACGCCCTTCCAGGAGAGAGAAGGCTCTGGAGTCTGTCATGGTGATCAGATACTTGAAACACTGGGAGAAATTAACCACTCGTAATGGTGTGCTCTATAGAGTGTCCAAGGACCAAAAGTCGCACAGGAAGAGATTTCAGTTTGTTGTTCCAGAATCATTCTTCCCTGAGGTGCTGAAAGGCATTCACGACAATGCTGGTCATCAGGGGCAGTTCAGGAGCGTCAGCCTAGCTCGCCAAAGATTCTTCTGGCCCCATATAGACCAGGATGTGAAAGAGTACGCCCGCAAGTGCCCAAGGTGCGTCATCAGCAAGTCAGCTGATCCTGATGGAAGAGCGCCCCTCGAGAGTATAAAGACCTCTTCACCACTAGAAATAGTGTGCATTGACTTTTGGTCAGCCGAGGACTCGAACAATAAGTCTGTCGATGTGCTAGTAGTCACAGACCACTTCACCAGGCTAGCACAGGCCTTCCCATGTCGAGATCAGTCAGCCAAACAAGTGGCAAAGCAACTCTGGGAAAAGTACTTCTGCATCTTTGGATTTCCAGAGAGAATCCACTCCGACCAAGGCGCCTCATTCGAGAGCCAACTGATCAGTGAACTACTGAAGGTGGCCGGTGTGAGAAAGTCTCGTACCACGCCATACCACCCGATGGGCAATGGTAGCGTGGAGCGCTTCAACAGGACATTGGGCAACATGATACGTGCACTCTCGCCTGAGGCTAAGCAGAATTGGCCAAGACACCTTCAGACTCTCACCTTCATGTATAACTGTACAGTGCATGAGACCACAGGCTATGCCCCCTTTTTCCTCATGTATGGTAGAGTTCCGCGCCTGCCTGTTGATATCCTTTTCAAGAATGTCCTGTGTGATCCAGAAATCAGCAGTTACGATCACTATGTCGTGTCCCTGACCAAAGATCTTCAAGAGGCCATGGCTATCGCTCAGGAACATGTCAATAAGGAGCAATATCGTCAGGCTGAGCTTTACAATCGACGAGCAAAAGGGAAGCAGATTGCTGTTGGTGACAGAGTGCTGGTGTCAAACAAACGAGAGAGAGGGAAACGGAAGACGGCTGACCGATGGGAGTCCACGATTTACACGGTCATAGACATCAACCCCGCCACACACACCTATCAGATTCAGGCTCCCGAGACAGGAGCAGTGAGAGTTGTGCACCGCAACCTACTGATGCCTGTAAACTTCTTGCCAATTGAAATGGATAGCACCTCTAGTTGCACTTTCGTGTCATCCAGTGGGGCGGATTCCAGTGAAGCAGAAGGAGTGAGGTCCATGGCGGGAGACAACGCTGCTAGTATCAGGACTCAAGAGTGGGTTGACACCCTGACAACAGTGGATGTGGATGACCGTCCAGGTGACTGCCCTCCTGCAGAAGCCCCACCTGAGGATGTTCTGAGTATGAGTGAGTCTGGGCATATAGGCAGAGTACATACAGACACACACACGGAACAGAGTTTCACACACGGTTCCTTACACGGCTCTCCAACTGACGCAGGGGACACACGCGCACACACTGGAGTCCACACTGATGACACCTGTAGTGTGCTCCCCACCTCTCCTGGGTCTAGCACCGTACACACAGTTAGGACTCGGGTAGGACGAGTAGTGAAGCCAGTTAACCGTCTGTTATATCAGATGTCCAAGCAGGATGTAGTTAGTGATGTCAGTCAACTTCTTGAAAGCTTCTCTCAGTCCATGTTTCAGTTTTTGCACTAACATTACACCACACAGACACCCACATCTTCCTTTTATGTGGCATCCCAGTGATTTTGGGTTAGCGGGAGCGGTACTGAATTATTGATTGTATGTGCGTAAGCATGGTCTGTGTGGGGTGTAGACGGCACCCTGCCTCTGGAGGTCGATAATGAGACCTCATCCTTTAATGGATACTTGTTAGTCAGATATGTGACCATGTGGTTTTTTTTTTTTTTCCCTCTTCTCTCTACTGACGTTAATATTTTAGCGAAATTCAGTGGGGGTGGGTGTAACAGAGTTAGAAATGTAGTTGGTGAATTTCACTATAAATATTTGGTTCTTCTTATCATACGAGTTGCAGCCACCTGGTGGTGTATTCTTGCAGCTGCAGTAGGTCAGGTCTTTGCACACGAACTATGTTTCCTCCAGCCAGAAAGAGTTTACTTCGCTGGAGGTAAGTTCAGTGGTATAATGCTTTGTGTGTTCATCCATAAATGCAATATTATACATGTGTGCATACTAAGGTTTGCAATTAAAAATGTTGTTGAGAGTAGTACTGCCACATGATTATGAGATCGCAAATGATTTTGCATTAATATTGAAATGGTATTTTGAAGTGATAATTTCTGACCACGCTATGAACCTGCTAGTCAGTTCGCTGCTAGTCTGAACCACGCATTCTTTGTTATCCGTGGTCAGTAAGCTAACTGTATCTTTATCCTTTTGTGTACAGATATGAATGTACAACCGCAGCTGCATGATGTTGTTCGCATTTAATGTTTCACCAGGTAGGCTTTGTTTTGCTACTCGATGTCGTTCTCGTAATGTGTATTTACTCACCAATGGAATACTGTAATGGAATGTCCCGTTTAATGAGGGAATGTTATGGTAGAATGTTGTCCATGATAATATGTATGTAAAAGACAATGGCTCCATGTCTCGTGCTGACAATTCACTATACGATCACATACAGGAGAAAGAGTTTACTTCGCTGGAGATATGAATGTACAACCGCAGCTGCATGATGTTGTTCGCATTTAATGTTTCACCAGAATAAATGCGAGTTGGAGCCAACCTTTGTCGCCTTTCCTTGCCTTCGACCTGCCGCCGAATGCGGTCTGTTACACCTGAACGAACAGCTCAGGTGGCATGAATGCCCATGTGCCTGTAGAAGGGTTGGGGGAACAGCCAGTGGTGGATACTGGTCATCATTTTGATATAGTTTTTTTGTTTGTTGGTTTGTTTCTTTAATTCATGTTCTAGCCTGTGTCTTAAGTTTGGAGTCAAGGCATTTCTTTCTAATGGTTTCATCAGCAAATCAACATTTGAAATCAACATAATTTACCCTGACACACACACACACACACACACACACACACACACACACACACACACACACTATCAATATTGTGTCAGTCATACCAGAGAAAGACGTATATGGCCCCTCTCGCAGGAAGTCCCCGCAGCCAAAATCTATCAGTTTGATGACCTTGGTGTCGGTGTTGATGAGGATGTTTTGGGGTTTAATGTCGCGGTGCAGAACTCCGTGGTCGTGGCAGTGTTTGGCGGCCAGCACCACCTGCCTCATGATGGCCGAGGCTTCCTGCTCGCTGGGCCGTCTTTGATGGCAATATTCGGCAAGGTCAATGCACGGCTGAGGGCGCTCCAGGATGAGGGCGATTTGGCCCTTGCCATCAAGCCAGTCGAGGAGCTGGCAAACGTTGGTATGTGCTGGCAGCCTCAACATCAGAGCCACCTCCTTCGGCACGCGAGTGCCATTTTCAGGCTGGGAGGAAAGGGAAAAGACATTTAATGGAAAACTTCCATTGATGACCGGGTTGTTCATTAGTACCATTTTTGGATATGAATTAGGGATTAATATCTCAATGGTAAGAAAATGAATTGCATACCACAGTCACTGTAAAGAACCCAGTAGCCCTGGTTCTATAATTGTTTTGTTCTATTGTTTGGTTCTATAATTCTATTGTTATGTTTGTTGCCGCTGTTGTGATTTGAGCATTCTAAGAGCAGTAAGAGCCTAATGCACCCGTAAAAGGCAACCAATTCCTTACGGTGGTACCAGATCTATGTATGAAGAGAAATAAACTACATGAACTCGGACCAGCAGTTGTCGGAAGGCCATTATTTACGGGGACATTACAGTAAGGAATTGATCCACACCTGCCCGACTGGATGATCGCAACAAAGAGCAAGAGCAAAGAAACAGCGAACACCAGGGTCGACGCAAGTGTAATGGTCACCGGAGATTGAGGAAAACAACATCACATCGGACAAGTGTCATCTCGCACAGACAGAAAAGGGAGATCAAAATCTCAAAAAACGCAAGATGGACACGGACAAGGCTATCAGGCAAGTTGCTGAAATTGCTGAAATGCCAAAGGATGATGATGTAGTAGGCCTAATCTCAGTTAGACGCTCTGAACGTGAACACATTCCTACTGAAGAAATGCTATACTGTAAAGAGGAACAAAACAAAAGAGAAACGAAACTGTGTAGTCTTTTTGAACAGTGGAAGGTGTCAGCGCGTACTACCAAACAAGAACTTAAGCATGAGATGACTGAAAAACGCATGGTAGCTCTCTCAGAAGAACTAGAGAAAGGAAAAATTGATATTCTGAACATGTTTGATGAAATGAAAATGAAAACAGACGACATAGACATTGTAGTAAGACGGAAAGCAGAAGCTTGTGAAAGTGTAACACAGAATTTACTGAAAAGCTTAAATGAGAGACTGGTGGAAGAACAGAAACGAAGGGAGAAAATAGAGGATGAAAGGAAAGAAGAAGAAAAATTCAACGCACTATTGGAACAGGACTTATCGGACGACGTTCGTGAGCTGAGTGCGAAGGAAGATCTGCGCAAACTTGTATCTGACCACCACGCTGATCTGCAGAGCATTCCCGCAGCTGAACTTGCCACAAACATCAGGGCCAAGAATCTCGCAGTCAATGGTGGAGCATTGGAGAGACCGCACTGGAACATCAAGAATGACTGCTCCACTGTCGAAGTTGCACCAAAACATCAACCAGCAAGACGGTGGGAGAAGCCACGGTGGGAGAGATGGCGAGCTGACCTAGCTAAAGCTCAGCCGCGTCACTTCTTCTCAGACGACGATACACTCACAGGCATGCACCTGACAATACACAGTACACTGACTACAATGGCCTGTTGCCTACCACACACACAGGAGAGAGCAAGCCCAGAAATGTACTACTGGACTTGCAATTCGACAAGGGTGAGGCGGATCGCTGCCCTTACAAACACACACACTGATAAGAAAGAAGAACTCGAACACTTTGATCATTGCAAAAAAAAAAAAAAAAGAAAAAAGAAAAGGAGCCAGCAAAAAGAGAGAAAAAGGCTTCAAAAAAAAAGAAAAGAAAAGAAAACAACGAAGCCAGAAAAAAAAAGAAGGCTTCCAAAAAAAAAAAAAAAAAAAAAAACCAACACAACGAAGCCAGCAAAAGAAAGAAAGGCTACCAAAAAAAAAAAAAAATTGTTACTGTTATATCTTTGTATTTTTGTCATTGAAATTATGTTTTAAAGTTTGTCTCTCACCCTTTAAAACGTATAATTTGGTGGGAGTGTAAAGAACCCAGTAGCCCTGGTTCTATAATTGTTTTGTTCTATTGTTTGGTTCTATAATTCTATTGTTATGTTTGTTGCCGCTGTTGTGATTTGAGCATTCTAAGAGCAGTAAGAGCCTAATGCACCCGTAAAAGGCAACCAATTCCTTACGGTGGTACCAGATCTATGTATGAAGAGAAATAAACTACATGAACTCGGACCAGCAGTTGTCGGAAGGCCATTATTTACGGGGACATTACAGACAGTAATGTCACCTTCGTCTTCCTCACGAATTTGATGGCCACCTAGAGGAAGATGGGGAAGAAAACTGATGAACTTTTGATTGAGAAAAGTTACGATGTAATTCTGAAAGACGGGCAAGGGTGGTGTTGCCTACTGAACCTCAGGGTTAAAAAGCAAAACGAGGCAGTGAAAAGAGTCTAACCTGTTCCCCATCTCTCTTCCTCATGCCAGCACGAACGCTGCCAAAACCCCCTTGGCCTAAACATTGTTCAACGGTGTAGTCATCTACTGTAAAACATGAAATGTTATGGTGTAAGTCCAGGACGGTAGCTTATGCAATAACCCAGGGATGCCAGACTCAGACCTGGGGGACAAATATGGCCCAGAGTAATTTTATTTGGCCCAAGAGATCATTTTAAGTTGTCCCACATGCACCGATAAAAGGTGGGGTTGCAGGTATGACATCACGTTGGGGATGTCCCCCAGGATTCTAAGGTTGAGCCTGGAGAGCCCCCAACGTGATGTCATACATAATAGTAGCCTACATATTGTTAGGATGGATAACCTGCAACCCCACCTATAGGTTACAGATGAAATTTGGTGTGTCACAGTAATATGAGTGGGCCCAGGACGGAGAAACAGCTCACCCTCATATGCAACAGAATATGTGCAGGCACACTTAATCTATGATGGACATTTGTTTGTGAAATTTAAATATGAGCATTAAGTGTGTGTATGCACAATTTTCGTTTGGTACAAATGTTTTACAAATTTAGTTTTGTAAAAGAAATACTGAGTTTGGCCCACGACTTTGTTACAGATTTTGATTTTGGCCCTCTATCAATTTGAGTTTGACATCCCTGCAATAACCTGTAGGCCTGTGTCTGGGATATTTTTAAAATTACAGTTCAGTGAGTTGGCCTACCCAATAAAAAAATCTGCATTTTTACACCAGGTTTACTTACCTCCATGTTTTGCTGGCTCAGGTCCCTTTTGCCGAGGTTTGGCACCGTTCAGGCCAGCACGCCTCCTTTTAAATGAGGGCCGAGCCTCTTGCCCAGAGGAAATCCATCCCCTTTTCCGGGGCTGAGGTGCAGTGGCCCGGCACCTGCCTTCCCCAGCCGTTTGGCCAAGGTCTTGGCTAGCTTCCTTGGGAGGCTGCTGCTGGTGGTCTTCGCTCTCCTGCTTCGCAATTCTTATATTCCTCCGCCTCTGCCTTATATTCCTGTTTTTGATTATTTTTCGAATCCTTACAAATAGAGCTTTGCATGCAGCTAAAAAGCCACAGCCTGTAGGCCTATCTGCTATGTCTTCCTTTTCCATTTTTTTGTTTCATGACATGACTGCTTGGTCAAACATAACTAAATAATTGATCACATCTGCTGAAACGGAACTCTCAGTGTGTTCCAAATGATGATGTCACAAGTGATGATTTATGTGACTTGCCAGTGCAGCATCAGTTTGTAGTGCAAAATCAGCATTATTACATCACACCAACCATGCCCTTGCTGCTAAATTCATTTTTTAATTCCAATTCAGTTTATTAGCCATCTCAAAACTTGGAATAAACAGTAGTGATACGTATAGTTAAACCTGATTAAATAAAATACAAAGCGGATTCCAAAAAAGTTGGGACTGGGTATTTTGTGAATAAAAGCAAAATGCTGCCATTTTCAAAACATTCAAAATGATAATGACCATGTCTTAATGATGTATTTAAGATTTTTCTGCAAACTGTGAATGGGATCATCATGGAGCTACCATATTATTGGTATATACATCATCTTTATGTCATTTGTGTGTTTTTGTCATTGACAACTGCTCAATTTAA
Source organism: Engraulis encrasicolus (assembly GCF_034702125.1). NCBI lineage: Eukaryota > Metazoa > Chordata > Actinopteri > Clupeiformes > Engraulidae > Engraulis > Engraulis encrasicolus. The sequence goes on along the minus strand of NC_085859.1, from coordinate 26,846,564 downwards.
AATTGATTCACAGAGTAAAACTAAAGCGCGCATCTACCCGGCTTACCACACAGCCTATGACACCTTTGACTATGCGTCCAAGTACATTGATCCAGGTATGATGGTCTTTATTCAGTAGATGCAACATAAATTAAAATAGAGTTAATTTGTAATATCAACATCTGTTTCTCAACATCTTTGACAATTGTTTTCTTTCTTTCTTTCTTTCTTTCTTTCTTTCTTTCTGTCTGTCTGTCTGTCTGGCTTTCTTAGTTTCTTTCTTTCTTTCTATCTGTCTGTCTGTTTGTCTTTCTGTCTGTGTGTCTTTCTTTCTTTCTTTGGCGTCCCTTGTTCCCTTCTTTATGTGCATGATTCTATCTGTCTGTTGCTATTCCTCCTGTCAGGCTTCACCAGTCACCAGACGGTGGGGAGGACTGCTGGCAGTGTGCTGCTGCGTCTTGCCGACAGTCTGCTGCTGCCCTTCAACAGCGCGGACTATGCAGAGAGCCTGGAGGGATACCTCAGTGTGGCCCAGGACAACTTCAAGGAAGACTTGACCGGCCAAGCCATCTCCATGGGTAGGTCATCTCACCTCACCTCACCTGAGTTATAATGGGTTATAACATCTCAATTGCAGGGTCAGTAAGCGGTTAGGGAGTATGACGAGTATCCCACAGGTTGCTGGTTCGACTCCCGACCTGCTAGGTAGGTGGGGGGGAGTAATTAACCAGTGCTCTCTTCCATCCTCCTCCATGACTGAGGAACCAACCCTGAGCATTGTACCGTCCCGCTGCACTGCTCCCTTGGGTCGCCATTGGGGGCTGCTGTCCCTTGCATCGATGAGGCATAAATGCAATTTCGTTTTGTACAGTGAGCACTGTGTGCTGTGGAAGCACGAACGGGAGGAACCAGATGGCTCGCACGTCCACAGGCGCGCACGGCCTGGAGACCTGCGCGATGCGCACCAGAACATGATGACGTTCACATGCATATAGGGAAGTGGGGGGAGATTTGAAATGTTTTTACAGTCCTGAAGAAGGCCATTGTCGGCCGAAACATGTTGGCAATTTTTAACCTTTCCACTATGAACTAGCTGTTTATTAAAAGCTTTTTAACCAAGAAGAAGAGTGCCTTGGATATGTTTCATTGCTGTGGAGTGCTGTGTCACAATGTCAATGGGAGTTGGAGTTTCCTAGGTGGGCTTTCACTTCACTGTTGACGCAACATACCACCCACACAAACCAATCAGGGCACCTGCAGAGGTAGACAAGCTGAATTGCGAAAGTAGAATTCTTTTGATTCATGAATTAAAAATTGTATGCTCTTGCCGAAATTACATTTTTTCAAAATCACTCTTTTGTGCACATTTGACATTTTTCATTGACAGTTTTCTCACAAAAGCCAAATATCTATAGGGTAGAATGCCCTAATGTGGGACAATTTTTGTCACTTCAACTTTGGTGGTTTATTAAAATGTAATGACAACATTTCAATACAAACAAATTACACCCTTTTCATCCTCTGGTTATGCTCTAATCAAATAATACCTTTAAAAACATGTTAAGTGTTTCTAATTTGAATAATTTGGATATTAATGTAAGTTGGTCAAAAACCATGGTTATCCCTAAAGTGGGACAATCGGTTTCCTAATGTGGGACAGCGTATATTAAAAGCTCTCTAAAACATGTTTTCTGTAAAATATTAATTCAAAATGTGATCTGTGAAGTGCAAAACAGCTATTTAATCCCATCCTGTGGTCACTTGTGGCTTGATGCTAACATTCGATGCAATACCGATTTTTTTTTCCCCATCACCCTTGGCCGATACCCGATTTCCGATACCGATATTTGGGGCCGATATGGGTTAAAAAAAAGGTTAAAAAATGACCCAGGTCTCAAGTTGAAAAATAAACATTCCTTTAACATTATCAAATTCAGGTAGAACTTGTAACATTTAAACACCCACTCTAACAATCAAGTAATGTCTAACAATCAAGTAATACAAAAATAAAGTGCTTTTAAAAAAAAACAGAATGACATAAAATAATAAATATTGCGTATCGGCCAAAACCACACGCGTATCGGCCGATACACTTAAAATATGCAAATATCCGCCCGATATCGGACCGATATATATATATCGGTCTATCCTTACTGCAAATATGTAAAAATCAAAAATGGGTGTACTGTTCCTTTAAGTGTCTCTACTCTGCTCTCCTCTGAAGTGTATAATGAAGATCTTTGCTTTGTCTGTGTTTCTCTTAAAAGGCCTCTGGAGATTCGTAAGATCAATGACCAGCTGATGCTTCTGGATCGAGCCTTCCTGGATCCACTGGCATTCCCTGACAAATACGCGTTCAGGTGAAACATTTGAAACCCCTGTTCACCTCATTCATTCATTCATTCATTCATTCATTCATTCATTCATTCATTCATTCAACACGATTTTCCTTTTGGATTGTACCCCATTCTCTTCCTCTCCATATCCCCATGGTCATTCATTCATTCATTCATTCATTCATTCATTCATTCATCCATCCATCCATCCATCCATCCATCCATCCATCAAATCTTTGCCTCCCACCCCATCCTCCCATTCCCATATCCCCTACTGTTCCCACAGGCATGTTATCTGGGCCTCAAGGTCGTCAGGGTTGGCCACCTTCCCCGGTCTGGCAGATGCAGTGGAGCAGGCCAAGAGGACGGGGGCAGAGGAGCACTGGGACCAGGCCCACAGACACCTGTCCATACTCGCCCAGGCCATCACAGGAGCAGCCAGCACCATAGAGGAGGTCATATGATGAGAACAGAGGAGAGGAGAGGAGAGAGGAGAGGAGGATGAGAAGGAGAGGGATGGGAAGAGAGGAGAGGAAAGGAGAGGAAAGGAGAGGAGAAGAGAGGAGACGACCACACAGGAGCAGAGGGTTTAAGGGAGGAGACAAGATGAGAGGAGATGGGACGAGAGTGATGATGAAGGGAGATGAGAAGAGGAGGAATAACTTTGGGAGGAGAGGGGTAGAGGAGAGGAGAGAAGAAGAGAGGAGAAGAGACAAGATGTGACAAGGGAGAGGAGAGGAGAGGAGAGGAGAGGAGAGGAGAGGAGAGGAGAGGTAGGAAGATTAGAGGAGAGCAATGCAGGGGAGAGGAGACAATACGATACGAGACCAGATGAGACAAGGAAACGAGAAGCAGAGAGAGGAGACAATAGAAATAGACAGGAAAGGAGAGGAGAGGACATGAGGATAGCGAGCAAGAACGAGAGTAAGGGTTGTCTAAGGAGAGAAGAGGAGAAAAGGATCCTTTTTCACTTACAGTAGTATCTTGTAGCTTCTTCTGTGAAGCAGGAGATTACTGCCACTGGGTCCCTGCTGAGAAGGATGATCTACTGCTGTTTACATTTTCAAACACAAGGAAATCTTCATGCAGCACTGAATAGCTCTATTGCAAGCTTAGTTGAATAGGAAGACAATAATTCGGATTTTTCTACAATACTTTCTCCTACTTTCTTCTGCGTACTATACACAGATGTTTGCATTTGGCAGTATGTTGAAAATGATTTCTAAATCATGCAGAGTGCTTTACAATAAATATTCCTTTAATAAAATATTTGATTCGTTCCTGATGGAAAGCGTTTTGCACTGCTGTCCCAGATTGTTTGGGCGAAAGCAAAGTAACAGCACCATGAAAATGAAAATGATTGTGTTTGTTATTGATATTAGCCAGATTAAAAGGAGCCATTTGAAAGATCCATTCCCTAGCATTTCAGAGCATTTGGTCATATTTGGTATTGCTGCATTATTAAACTAAAATGACCATAGGCTACCTACTGAAATACTGACATATACTGAAAATACAACATATTTTAGGCACAAATGCAGGTGTTTATTATGCAGGTTTTTATTGCCCAGTGGACTAACCCTACAGCTCACTCCGCTGAGGTGTCTTCACATTTTGCTTATGGAGACGATGTTGAGCTCTACTGAGGACCCCTTTTCAAACCCAGCTCTACTGCATACTTCACCATCACTGAAGCTCCTGTAAATGTACTATTTTCTCTTCAGTTTGTTAATTTGTTTGGACACTGGTACCAGAGATTCTTTAAGTATAGAGATATGCCAACATAATAGGTTTCTATGGGCACCTAAGGTGACCAGGTTCCGGTCTGCCTAAAGGGGCGTGGCATAATGCTCCTAGCATTGAATAGAACAGTCCTCAGGTCTGCCTAGGTCTGCCTAAAGGGGGATTTCCCCCCCAATAATAGAACCCGGAAACAATGGGCCAATGGAGCCTCTCTCTCTCTACTCTCTCTGCTGTTATGTCCCACCCATAACCTGTCATGGTCACCACTGTCAGTGTTTTATAATAGTACTGCACTATATTACATTCATTTAAATGAATATACACTTTTTGAGAAGAGGTATGAAGCACCTAAGAGCGAAAACAAAATGGCTCACATATTATGTAAAAGAGTAGTTTTTTTATCACCACCGTCAGATTTTCTTTGTCAGACAAAAACCTGACGGTGTTGACATCTGACGGAAGTTTTTGACATGCTTTAATAATATGCTTACAATATGTATCTACAATTAAGTTAAAATATGAAAGTAATTATTCACTTTAATACAGTAATAAAAATGTTTTACTTCTAATTGTGTCTGACGGTGTTGGCAAAACCAAGTAAGAGCCTATATTTTATACATTGGGGAGCTTGACCAATACAATGCTGCAGAGCCAAGACCTTCGTCTATGCTAATATTCCTCTATGTTTTGGATTTGAGCAACTTTTTTTCTTTCAAAATTAAAACCTGTTCTGAAGAATCAGTGACATGTTAGCAAAACCTGAATGAGATGCTTCCAAGGAGACACATGCAGTTGTCACATTGTACAGAACAGACGCTTGCGGAAGATGCTTCTGGGAATCTAGTTCAGTCCACTTCAGAGTAAAAGTATTGTGTGGTTTCATCTCACAATAGGGAAGTTGGTGTAGTGAAATGCACAATAGTGATGATGACTTACACAATGTTTCACTACTGGACAAGTTACAACGAATTACACTGTGTGACAATAACACTGTGCTTCACAGTGATCATATGGTGAAATATGCTATTGGAGACAGTTTTCAATTAAAACCTATCAATTTTGTGTGCAGAGGCATTTCTGCATTTATGGTCCTACAGGTAACAGTGTGAAAACTGGACACATGGGAATATGTTGTGTGTTCAAAACAAACTTTTAATTAAGAAGCAATGGTAGGGTGGTATTTACTGGTCCCTAGGAGAGGAGGGGCCAGGATTGGGTCCTCATTATATATATATGTATATGGATATATATTGTATTGTATTACTATACAGCCGTTCCTTTACGCTGCGTACTGACCACCAAGCTCTCACGTGCCCACCACACCGTCATCCCCGCTAGCCTCCAAGCCCCCGTGCTGGCCATGGTGCATGAGGGTCACCTGGGCATCGTCAAAATGAAGCAGCGGTGCCGAGATTCAGTCTGGTGGCCTGGCATAGATGGTGAGGTTGAGGCTATGGGGCGGGACTGCACTGCATGCCTGGTGAGCGGTAAGACGGGCCCCCCACCGGCTCCACCCCTCCAGCCGCTGCAGTGGCCAGCCACACCCTGGGAGCATGTCCAGCTGGATATCTGTGGCGAACTCCATGACGTGCCACATCACCAATGCTTCCTCGTCGTAGCCTATGACCACCACAGGTAGTTCGCCAGCGCGTCTCATGTTGGGACGGGAACTGCCTTTGCCTTTGGATCGTCTGCGGGTCCCCGTCGGCCCACCACCGTCTGCACCGCACGGCGCAGAGCGAAACAGCGCTTTGTGTGTGTGTGTGTGTGTGTGTGTGTGTGTGTGTGTGTGTGTGTGTATGTGTCAGGGCTTGACACTGGCACCTGCCAACCGGCCAAATGCTGGTAAAACTATCCAGTTGGCAGGTGGCTTATTCTATGGTATGATATATCAGAATAGTCTATATTCTGTACTTTGAAATTGTGTCATTTGATACATCATTACAGCACACCTGCTGAGGCCTATTCAAGCCAGTACAGATACAACCTTCAGAGGAACTATGATCCAGGTCCACATTATAGCCCTCGTGAACCATCATACTCACCTCGGCGCCATGGCTCAACTTACCATCACCGCTCCCAGCAAGGCCAGGTGTCCTATTCACGCTCACCTCCACCCCAGAGCTCTCGGCATCGCCAGCCATCACGCTCACCTCCACCCCAGAGCTCTCGGCATCGCCATCCATCTTGCTCGCCTCCACCCCAGAGCTCTCGGCATCGCCAGCCATCTTGCTCGCCTCCACCACAGAGCTCTAGGCATCGCCAGCCATCACGCTCGCCTCCACGCCAGAGCTCTCAGCATCGCCAGCCATCACGCTCACCTCCACGGCATAGCTCTCGCCATCGCCAGCCACCTCACTCGCCTCCACGCCATAGCTCTAGGCATGGACAGCCAACATACTCACATCAACGCTCCGCACCACAGCGTCCTGTAGAGACCGAGCTCTCTTATCGGGGTCCAAAGGCAAAGATCCCTGACTTCCAGCGCGAAGATCCACGTGAGTTTAACAGGCTCAAAGTTGCTCTAGACAACCTGCTCCCTCCAGATGCAACAGAGCTATTCAAATTTCACATCTTAATGGATCACCTGAAGCTAGAGGACGCATTGCTTGTTGCTGATTCTTACAGTAATAGCCGCTACCCCTACTCTGAAACCATGGAAGCTCTGACTGAGCTATATGGCCAACCACACCAGCTTGCCCTTCAGCGCATCTCAAAGCTAATGGAGGAGCCAAATGTCAAGATAGGAGACACAAAGGCTTTCAAGCGGTTTGCACTGAAAGTGAGAGCATTAGTGGGCATGCTAGACCAGCTTGGTCATGCTGGTGATACAGAGCTACATTGTGGATCTCATGTCTCCCGGCTTCTAGGGAAGCTGCCTCATGACTTAAGAGCAAACTTCAGGAGGTTTGTGGACCCCATGAGGACACCCATACCCTCTTTACTCAACCTGGCAGATTGGCTGGAATATGAGGTGAAGATTCAAGTGGACAACTCACAGCCGAGTATTGAGCATAGCAAGGAACGTCAGGGCCCCAAGGAGCAGCGCAAAGACCGCAAGTCACAGCCTAAGCCCACGACAATCCTTCACAGCACTGAGCAGGACAGTTCCCTGTCTGAAACACAGTCAACCAGTTCAGATCAGTCTAAGGAGAAGCCTAAGAAATTCTGTCCTTTCTGTTACACCACCAAGCACTATCTGAACCAGTGTTCAAACTTCCAGATCCTTACCAAGGAACAAGTTGAGAAGTGGATCCGGGCCAATCAGAGGTGCTGGAAATGTGGGCGTGAACACTTAAGTGCAGAGTGTACTCTTAAGGCTAAGTGCAAGAAATGTGACAAGCGGCATCTAGAGATCCTTCATGAAGTGAATGCATGTAAGACATCCACATCCGTGAAGAACACCACTGGGTCAACCGACAACCCAAAGCCAACTAGCTCTACTGCCCAAACTTTCTATGTGGACAGACCTGCTGGCAGCAGTAAGGTTCTACTGAAGATGAGCCGAGTTATCCTAAGGAATGGAGACAACTCATTAGACACCTATGCTCTGCTTGATGACGGCTCTGAGCGTACCATCTTGCTCGAGGAGGCCGCACAGCAACTTGGTCTTCAAGGAACACCTGAAGAACTGTCTCTACGTACAGTACGCCAAGAGATGCATGTCATCAATGGAGCTACAGTGTCCTTCTCAGTCTCACCTGCTCACCAACCCGGGAAGACGTTCCACATTCAAAGGGCATTCACAGCCAAAGAACTCGGTTTGACATCTCATACTTACCCAATCGCAACACTCAAGAAGTCGTATCGGCACCTGAAGAACGTACCTCTACAGCCCATTGACTGTGCGCAGCCCTTACTCCTTATCGGATCAGACCATCCACATCTCATCATACCAACGGAGCCTGTGCGTCTTGGTCCGCCAGGAGGCCCAGCCGCCATCAAAACCCAGCTGGGATGGTCACTTCAGGGTCCTTCGAAGCTTGTAAAGCACAACCTCACCACTCAACAATGCCTTCTCACATCCATGACTCCAAGCAACTCTGAGTTACTACAACACGTTGAGAAGCTGTGGCAATTGGATACATTGCCATATCGCAGTGAGAAACTCGTGACACGCTCAAGACAGGATGCAAAGGCCATTCAGATCCTCGAAGAGAAGACCACCAGAGTGGAGGTAGATGGAGTTCTGAGGTACGCCACACCGCTGTTGTGGAAAGCAGACCAACCTCCTTTGGTTGCGCCAAAGGAAGCTGTGATGGCCCACCTGCGCGGAACGGAGAAGAGGCTTGCTACTTATCGCGACAAGGCTGCCACCTACCACCAAGAGATCAGCAAGCTAGTCGAGGCTGGTTATGTGAGCAAGATCCCATTGGAGGAAGCAACCAGCAGTCCTGGGTGGTATATCCCGCATCATATGGTCCACCATAATGGGAAGAACAGAATCGTCTTCAACTGCTCCTTTGTTCATCGAGGTATCAGCTTGAACGATCATCTCCTCCCTGGACCTGTGTTGGGCGCCACTCTGCTCGGGGTCCTTCTTCGCTTCCGGGAGCATGCCTTTGCAATCAGTTCAGATATAAAGGGCATGTTTCACCAGGTCCGACTGCTTCCAGAGGACCAACCCCTGATGAGGTTCCTGTGGAGAGATATGCGAAGGAATGACCCTCCAGATGTCTACCAGTGGCAGGTTCTGCCATTTGGAACCACCTCAAGCCCCTGTTGTGCCACTTTTGCACTCCAAAAGCATGTGACTGACCACACTGAAGATGGAGACAAACTGCGCACCTCAGTGGAGCGATGCTTTTATGTAGACAATTGTCTACAGAGTCTGCAGTCAGCTCAAGAGGCAAAGGATCTCGTGGACCAACTGCGCCATCTCCTGGCCGAAGGCGGTTTTGACTTAAGGCAATGGAGCAGCAACTGCCCGAGCATCATCAGCCATTTGCCCTCAGAAAGCAGGTCTGAAAGTGCTGAGCTCTGGCTCACCCAGGATGCAAGCGACCCAGAAGAACGCACCCTCGGCTTGACTTGGCACTGCCAATCAGACACCTTAGGCTTCAAGCATGGGCAACTTGAGATTGACACACAGCCTACGATGCGCAGCATCTATAGCATCCTTGCCAAGCAGTATGATCCACTTGGATTCATTGTGCCGTTTACCACCAGGGCCAAGGTCATAGTGCAGAGGCTCTGGGATCGGAAGCGGGAGTGGGACGACCCCAACCTACCTCCTGAGCTCCTCCAAGAATGGCACTCCTGGGTAGAGGAACTTCCACAGCTATCGCGTCTTACCGTGCCAAGGTGCTACACCACTCCTGAGCTGGACACGAACGACTGCATCCATAGCATCCACATCTTTTGTGACGCTTCTGAAAAGGCATATGGTTCAGTGGCATATCTCCGCACAGAAGTCACCAATGGATGCACCCAAGTCGCCTTTGTTGCTGCCCGCTCAAGAGTGGCCCCCAAACGGCAATTGTCAATCCCAAGGCTCGAGCTGTCTGCGGCCTTAAGCGGTGCCCAACTGGCGTCAGTTCTGAAGAGAGAGTTAACCCTGAATGTCCATCATTACATCTACTGGACAGATTCTATGACGGTACTTACCTGGCTGCAATCAGAATCCTGTAAGTTCAAAGTCTTTGTGGGAACTCGGGTTGCAGAAATTCAGGAGTTAACCGATTCAGGAGCATGGCGCTATGTGGACTCACCCAGAAACCCTGCGGATGACATCACAAGGGGAAAGACCTTGTCTCAGCTGATTGATGACAGTCGGTGGCTTCAAGGCCCAGCCTTCCTCCGGCAACCGGAGACCTCCTGGCCTGAACGACCCTCCGAGCGCACACTGGACATTCCTGAGGAGCTGAAGAAACAAGCCTTCTGTGGAGTCACAGCTGTCCTTAATGGTCCACCGCAAATGGATGCAAGCCAATACAGTACGTTTCAAGAACTCCTGGAGGCCGTAGCCCGTTCAGCACACGGGGCGGCTTCAGATCCCAGCAGCTTATCAGCTGATGACTTCAGGAATGCAGAGCTTGATGTTCTTCGCCAAGCCCAGGCAGAATGCTTCCAAGATGATCTCATGCAGCTACAAGCTGGAAAACCAGTAGCACTAACCAGTCGACTAGCCAAACTAGCCCCTGAGTTCGATTCTAGCACCCAGCTCATACGAGTTGGAGGCCGCCTACGTAGATGTGATGACATAGGTCAAGACACTCAACATCCTATTGTCCTCGACCCTACTCATCCTATCACAAAGCTGATCATCCAACGATATGACGAGGAACTGCTTCACTCAGGGCCAGAGCGAGTCTTTGCTGAAATCAGGCGACGCTTCTGGATCCTGAGAGGTAGACAAGCAATCCGTACGTTCCAGTCCAACTGCACTGAATGCCGTAAGTGGCGCGGAACACCTGATGTTCCACGAATGGCTGACTTGCCCCCCTCCAGCCTGAGGCTTTACAAGCCAGCCTTTCATTCAACTGGAATAGACTGTTTCGGCCCCTTCCAGATCCGAGTGGGAAGACGCAATGAGAAGCGCTGGGGCATCTTGTACAAGTGCCTTACCACCAAGGCAGTCTACATAGATCTCCTGTCAAGCATAGACTCTGACTCATTCCTCATGTCTCTACGTCGTTTTGTGTCCAGAAGAGGCAAGCCACACGAGATCTTATGTGACAGAGGAACAAACTTCAGAGGTGGTGATGCTGAGCTGAAGGAGGCATTCCATGCTCTCCAACCTGCCATGAAAGAGAAGCTCGCCGCCCAGCAGATTAACTTCTGCTACAACCCACCTAGTGCACCGCACTTTGGCGGCTCCTGGGAGAGACAGATACGGTCCATCAAGTCTGCACTGGCCACAGTTCTTGGAGCACAAACTGTCCCAGAAAAAGTACTCCCGACAGTCCTGGTAGAGATTGAAGGAATACTTAAAGATGGCCTCTCAACGTCATTTAATTAATATTGCCGTGTTCCCTATTGTTATTGAATGTGTTACGCGTTGGTCCTGTTTTAAAAAACGTTCTGGTTGCTTTGTTTCAAGACGTTTTTGCAAGCTGGCAAGGTGGCTTGTGGAGAAACGAGAGAGTGTTCCGTGTTTCTCGTGGAAATGCGTCTCTGATTGGCTCACTCCTCCTGCTCTCGAAGAAACGCGTCTCTGATTGGCTCAGTCCTCCAGTACTTGGAGAGAATGTAATGGGAAACAGAGTCGCCACTTCCCCGGGTGGTACTGCACTATAGGGGCGCCAACGGAGGCGTGCAGGCTCCATTCAGGGCTGTGCTCTTTCGACAGCGACCCCTAGGCGAGCAGCAGGCACGGAGCAACCAGAGTGAGCTGGCTTTATGTATGAGGCTTTGTGCTGTGTGTGTACCTGAGAGTAGCAACCAGCTGATAGCTAAGCTAAGCTATGTTTCGGGCCACCAGACGTTTCTTGTTTTGAAAACAAGCAGAAAAAAATTACTCGACATGTTTTTAGATAAATGGGTCGATATAAACCTTTGTGGGCAACGCCTTCTTTCGACGTGACGAAACACAGAAAGGCTTTCGTGATTCGCTCGTTTCTCTGCATTATTTATGTAAATTGGGAAACACAGCCAGGAGAGTTGACGCACCGCTATGAGAGCCTTGCAAGTGAGTTTAACTTGGGGTGACCGTCCGATCTTCGAAAGGAGTGAGTAAAACTGAGTTTTATCGGAAGTTGGCCTTTAATTCCAAACCCTTGGGATACGTATCCTCAGACATCTCAGATCCTGACCCGGTCACTCCAAATTCTCTTCTGATGGGGAGGACTGATGCTTCTCTGCCCCAGGTGATCTACCCAGAGTCAGAATTGCTCAGCCGCATGAGATGGAGACACAGTCAAGTACTGGCTGACCAGTTTTGGGCCAGGTATATCCGTCATTACCTGCCAACCCAACAGATTCGCCAGAAGTGGCAAAAGGAAACAGAAGATCTGGCTGTTGGCACAGTGGTGATGATAGTGGATCCTCAAACCCCAAGAGCCCTCTGGCTCGTTGGAACAGTCAAGACAGTCCATCCTGGTTCAGATGGGAGGGTGAGGACAGCTGAGGTACAGGTGAAAGACCGGACCTACCTGCGACCAGTGGTGAGGCTCATCAGACTTCCCGCACTTCCAGACGACCCTGGGTAGATGGCCTTCGAGAAGCAAATCTGCCCAACAGATTTGGGGGCGGCTGTACAAAAGCCCATCTGATATCCTTTTTATGGCAATTATAGTTTTGCATTTTTAGTCAGGCAGTTAGTTGGCCACCCTTAAGGTTTGAAGCCCCCTTTAGGACCCCAGTTTTTGCATTGTCATTTAGAACAAGGCAAGGTGAAGATGAACAGCAGTTGGATCATGTCTGCAGATTCCTCCTAGATGTTCTCATAGTTTGTGTGCGTGCATCTACTGGTGAGTTCATTTTATCATTATTAGGAACATTCGGTGTTGTTTAACTGCATTATTAATGTAATTTTCTTCTAAACACCAAAATCGTTTTTAGTGGAATTCTGAGGTAATTACTGCTGTGTCATGCTAACTAGCCAGCACTGTTTAATGTAGCCAGTAATTATTACTATGTTAGTGAAGACAACTATACATTCCTTTTATTTCAGAACCACACAAACATTCCAGAGACAATGTTTTATTTGATTTAAAGAAGAAGAATTTAATAAGTTGTGTTGTGGGTGTGAAGAGAAAATAAAGAAGACACTCTACTTTGAATTCTGCTTCCCTCTCATCATTGTTCTGACCGGACACCCTGTAGAGCTTGCTACCGGATTAGAAACTAGCATTTACCTCCACATATTTTACAACACCAGGGGCAGTTACTCTGTTTCTATTTGTGTGATTTAACAAATGTGCACTCATTGTGCACTCTTCTTCTTCTCTCATATTCTGAGGTTAGATGTACAGCAT
>NC_085859.1:26781088-26831088 GCF_034702125.1 Engraulis encrasicolus | reverse complement strand
GGCCTGTGTCTGGGATATTTTTAAAATTACAGTTCAGTGAGTTGGCCTACCCAATAAAAAAATCTGCATTTTTACACCAGGTTTACTTACCTCCATGTTTTGCTGGCTCAGGTCCCTTTTGCCGAGGTTTGGCACCGTTCAGGCCAGCACGCCTCCTTTTAAATGAGGGCCGAGCCTCTTGCCCAGAGGAAATCCATCCCCTTTTCCGGGGCTGAGGTGCAGTGGCCCGGCACCTGCCTTCCCCAGCCGTTTGGCCAAGGTCTTGGCTAGCTTCCTTGGGAGGCTGCTGCTGGTGGTCTTCGCTCTCCTGCTTCGCAATTCTTATATTCCTCCGCCTCTGCCTTATATTCCTGTTTTTGATTATTTTTCTAATTCTTACCAATAGAGCAGTACATGCAGCTAAAAAGCCACAGCCTGTAGGCCTATCTGCTATGTCTTCCTTTTCCATTTTTTTGTTTCATGACATGACTGCTTGGTCAAACATAACTAAATAATTGATCACATCTGCTGAAACGGAACTCTCAGTGTGTTCCAAATGATGATGTCACAAGTGATGATTTATGTGACTTGCCAGTGCAGCATCAGTTTGTAGTGCAAAATCAGCATTATTACATCACACCAACCATGCCCTTGCTGCTAAATTCATTTTTTAATTCCAATTCAGTTTATTAGCCATCTCAAAACTTGGAATAAACAGTAGTGATACGTATAGTTAAACCTGATTAAATAAAATACAAAGGGGATTCCAAAAAAGTTGGGACTCTGTATTTTGAGAATAAAAGCAAAATGCTGCCCTTTTCTAAACATTCAAAATGATAATGACCATGTCTTAATGATGTATTTAAGATTTTTCTGCAAACTGTGAATGGGATCATCATGGAGCTACCATATTATTGGTATATACATCATCTATACGTCATTTGTGTGTTTTTGTCATTGACAACTGCTCAATTTAAAATTGATTCACAGAGTAAAACTAAAGCGCGCATCTACCCGGCTTACCACACAGCCTATGACACCTTTGACTATGCGTCCAAGTACATTGATCCAGGTATGATGGTCTTTATTCAGTAGATGCAACATAAATTAAAATAGAGTTAATTTGTAATATCAACATCTGTTTCTCAACATCTTGGACAATTGTTTTCTTTCTTTCTTTCTTTCTTTCTTCCATTCTTTCTTTCTTTCTATCTGTCTGTCTGTTTGTCTTTCTGTCTGTGTGTCTTTCTTTCTTTCTTTGGCGTCCCTTGTTCCCTTCTTTATGTGCATGATTCTATCTGTCTGTTGCTATTCCTCCTGTCAGGCTTCACCAGTCACCAGACGGTGGGGAGGACTGCTGGCAGTGTGCTGCTGCGTCTTGCCGACAGTCTGCTGCTGCCCTTCAACAGCGCGGACTATGCAGAGAGCCTGGAGGGATACCTCAGTGTGGCCCAGGACAACTTCAAGGAAGACTTGACCGGCCAAGCCATCTCCATGGGTAGGTCATCTCACCTCACCTCACCTGAGTTATAATGGGTTATAACATCTCAATTGCAGGGTCAGTAAGCGGTTAGGGAGTATGACGAGTATCCCACAGGTTGCTGGTTCGACTCCCGACCTGCTAGGTAGGTGGGGGGGAGTAATTAACCAGTGCTCTCTTCCATCCTCCTCCATGACTGAGGAACCCTGAGCATTGTACCGTCCCGCTGCACTGCTCCCTTGGGTCGCCATTGGGGGCTGCTGTCCCTTGCATCGATGAGGCATAAATGCAATTTCGTTTTGTACAGTGAGCACTGTGTGCTGTGGAAGCACGAACGGGAGGAACCAGATGGCTCGCACGTCCACAGGCGCGCACGGCCTGGAGACCTGCGCGATGCGCACCAGAACATGATGACGTTCACATGCATATAGGGAAGTGGGGGGAGATTTGAAATGTTTTTACAGTCCTGAAGAAGGCCATTGTCGGCCGAAACATGTTGGCAATTTTTAACCTTTCCACTATGAACTAGCTGTTTATTAAAAGCTTTTTAACCAAGAAGAAGAGTGCCTTGGATATTTTTCATTGCTGTGGAGTGCTGTGTCACAATGTCAATGGGAGTTGGAGTTTCCTAGGTGGGCTTTCACTTCACTGTTGACGCAACATACCACCCACACAAACCAATCAGGGCACCTGCAGAGGTAGACAAGCTGAATTGCGAAAGTAGAATTCTTTTGATTCATGAATTAAAAATTGTATGCTCTTGCCGAAATTACATTTTTTCAAAATCACTCTTTTGTGCACATTTGACATTTTTCATTGACAGTTTTCTCACAAAAGCCAAATATCTATACAACTACTAGGAATGTAAGAACATTTGTAATGAGGCAGACATGATATTTGTCACCCAAGAAATCCAAACACAACTGTACTTCCTGTTTTTTTTTAATATTTTTTATTTAGATCCGCTGATTAATGCAGTGGCAAGATTCCGCACCGCAGCCAACAACCTGAACAGTGTCATAACTGGTCTCGACCTCTCAAACGTGACGTAAGTGAGACTTTAGGATCTTTATGATTGCATTTATAACACTTAATTTCTCTCAGGATTCTTTGAAGGAATAGTCCACCATATTTTGACTTTCACATTCTCAAATGTACTTATAAACTGCATTAGAATTGAATGTAAAATTCACCAAAGTGCAAAACAGCTATTTAATCCCATCCTGTGGTCACTTGTGGCTTGATGCTAACATTCGATGCAATACCGATTTTTTTTTCCCCATCACCCTTGGCCGATACCCGATTTCCGATACCGATATTTGGGGCCGATATGGGTTAAAAAAAAGGTTAAAAAATGACCCAGGTCTCAAGTTGAAAAATAAACATTCCTTTAACATTATCAAATTCAGGTAGAACTTGTAACATTTAAACACCCACTCTAACAATCAAGTAATGTCTTACAATCAAGTAATAAAAAAATCAAGTGCTTTTAAAAAAAACCCGAATGCCATAAAATAATAAATATTGCGTATCGGCCAAAACCACACGCGTATCGGCCGATACACTTAAAATATGCAAATATCCGCCCGATATCGGACCGACTTACTGCAAATATGTAAAAATCAAAAATGGGTGTACTGTTCCTTTAAGTGTCTCTACTCTGCTCTCCTCTGAAGTGTATAATGAAGATCTTTGCTTTGTCTGTGTTTCTCTTAAAAGGCCTCTGGAGATTCGTAAGATCAATGACCAGCTGATGCTTCTGGATCGAGCCTTCCTGGATCCACTGGCATTCCCTGACAAATACGCGTTCAGGTGAAACATTTGAAACCCCTGTTCACCTCATTCATTCATTCATTCATTCATTCATTCAACACGATTTTCCTTTTGGATTGTACCCCATTCTCTTCCTCTCCATATCCCCATGGTCATTCATTCATTCATTCATTCATTCATTCATTTATCCATCCATCCATCCATCCATCCATCCATCAAATCTTTGCCTCCCACCCCATCCTCCCATTCCCATATCCCCTACTGTTCCCACAGGCATGTTATCTGGGCCTCAAGGTCGTCAGGGTTGGCCACCTTCCCCGGTCTGGCAGATGCAGTGGAGCAGGCCAAGAGGACGGGGGCAGAGGAGCACTGGGACCAGGCCCACAGACACCTGTCCATACTCGCCCAGGCCATCACAGGAGCAGCCAGCACCATAGAGGAGGTCATATGATGAGAACAGAGGAGAGGAGAGGAGAGAGGAGGATGAGGAGGACAGGACAGGACAGGAGAGGGGATGGGAGGAGAGGGGATGGGAGGAGAGGAGAGGAAAGGAGAGGAGAGGAAAGGAGAGGAAAGGAGAGGAGAAGAGAGGAGACGACCACACAGGAGCAGAGGGTTTAAGGGAGGAGACAAGATGAGAGGAGATGGGACGAGAGTGATGATGAAGGGAGATGAGAAGAGGAGGAATACCTTTGGGAGGAGAGGGGTAGATTTAAGGAGAGAAGAGGAGAGGAGAAGAGACAAGATGTGACAAGGGAGAGGAGAGGAGAGGAGAGGAGAGGTAGGAAGATTAGAGGAGAGCAATGCAGGGGAGAGGAGACAATACGATACGAGACCAGATGAGACAAGGAAACGAGAAGCAGAGAGAGGAGACAATAGAAATAGACAGGAAAGGAGAGGAGAGGACATGAGGATAGCGAGCAAGAACGAGAGTAAGGGTTGTCTAAGGAGAGAAGAGGAGAAAAGGATCCTTTTTCACTTACAGTAGTATCTTGTAGCTTCTTCTGTGAAGCAGGAGATTACTGCCACTGGGTCCCTGCTGAGAAGGATGATCTACTGCTGTTTACATTTTCAAACACAAGGAAATCTTCATGCAGCACTGAATAGCTCTATTGCAAGCTTAGTTGAATAGGAAGACAATAATTCGGATTTTTCTACAATACTTTCTCCTACTTTCTTCTGCGTACTATACACAGATGTTTGCATTTGGCAGTATGTTGAAAATGAGTTCTAAATCATGCAGAGTGCTTTACAATAAATATTCCTTTAATAAAATATTTGATTCGTTCCTGATGGAAAGCGTTTTGCACTGCTGTCCCAGATTGTTTGGGCGAAAGCAAAGTAACAGCACCATGAAAATGAATATTGTGTTTGTTATTGATATTAGCCAGATTAAAAGGAGCCATTTGAAAGATCCATTCCCTAGCATTTCAGAGCATTTGGTCATATTTGGTATTGCTGCATTATTAAACTAAAATGACCATAGGCTACCTACTGAAATACTGACATATACTGAAAATACAACATATTTTAGGCACAAATGCAGGTGTTTATTATGCAGGTTTTTATTGCCCAGTGGACTAACCCTACAGCTCACTCCGCTGAGGTGTCTTCACCTTTTGCTTATGGAGACGATGTTACTATTTTCTCTTCAGTTTGTTAATTTGTTTGGACACTGGTACCAGAGATTCTTTAAGTATAGAGATATGCCAACATAATAGGTTTCTATGGGCACCTAAGGTGACCAGGTTCCGGTCTGCCTAAAGGGGCGTGGCATAATGCTCCTAGCATTGAATAGAGCAGTCCTCAGGTCTGCCTAGGTCTGCCTAAAGGGGGATTTCCCCCCCAATAATAGAACCCGGAAACAATGGGCCAATGGAACCTCTCTCTCTCTACTCTCTCTGCTGGTACTGTCCCACCCATAACCTGTCATGGTCACCACTGTCAGTGTTTTATAATAGTACTGCACTATATTACATTCATTTAAATGAATATACACTTTTTGAGAAGAGGTATGAAGCACCTAAGAGCGAAAACAAAATGGCTCACATATTATGTAAAAGAGTAGTTTTTTTATCACCACCGTCAGATGTCACCACCGTCAGATTTTATTCGATTTTTTGTCAGCTTGTTCTATTTGGAGGTTTTCTTTGTCAGACAAAAACCTGACGGTGTTGACATCTGACGGAAGTTTTTGACATGCTTTAATAATATGCTTACAATATGTATCTACAATTAAGTTAAAATATGAAAGTAATTATTCACTTTAATACAGTAATAAAAATGTTTTACTTCTAATTGTGTCTGACGGTGTTGGCAAAACCAAGTAAGAGCCTATATTTTATACATTGGGGAGCTTGACCAATACAATGCTGCAGAGCCAAGACCTTCGTCTATGCTAATATTCCTCTATGTTTTGGATTTGAGCAACTTTTTTTCTTTCAAAATTAAAACCTGTTCTGAAGAATCAGTGACATGTTAGCAAAACCTGAATGAGATGCTTCCAAGGAGACACATGCAGTTGTCACATTGTACAGAACAGACGCTTGCGGAAGATGCTTCTGGGAATCTAGTTCAGTCCACTTCAGAGTAAAAGTATTGTGTGGTTTCATCTCACAATAGGGAAGTTGGTGTAGTGAAATGCACAATAGTGATGATGACTTACACAATGTTTCACTACTGGACAAGTTACAACGAATTACACTGTGTGACAATAACACTGTGCTTCACAGTGATCATATGGTGAAATATGCTATTGGAGACAGTTTTCAATTAAAACCTATCAATTTTGTGTGCAGAGGCATTTCTGCATTTATGGTCCTACAGGTAACAGTGTGAAAACTGGACACATGGGAATATGTTGTGTGTTCAAAACAAACTTTTAATTAAGAAGCAATGGTAGGGTGGTATTTACTGGTCCCTAGGAGAGGAGGGGCCAGGATTGGGTCCTCATTGTATATATATGGATATGGATGTATATTGTATTGTATTAGTATACAGCCGTTCCTTTACGCTGCGTACTGACCACCAAGCTCTCACGTGCCCACCACACCGTCATCCCCGCTAGCCTCCAAGCCCCCGTGCTGGCCATGGTGCATGAGGGTCACCTGGGCATCGTCAAAATGAAGCAGCGGTGCCGAGATTCAGTCTGGTGGCCTGGCATAGATGGTGAGGTTGAGGCTATGGGGCGGAACTGCACTGCATGCCTGGTGAGCGGTAAGACGGGCCCCCCACCGGCTCCACCCCTCCAGCCGCTGCAGTGGCCAGCCACACCCTGGGAGCATGTCCAGCTGGATATCTGTGGCGAACTCCATGACGTGCCACATCACCAATGCTTCCTCGTCGTAGCCTATGACCACCACAGGTAGTTCGCCAGCGCGTCTCATGTTGGGACGGGAACTGCCTTTGCCTTTGGATCGTCTGCGGGTCCCCGTCGGCCCACCACCGTCTGCACCGCACGGCGCAGAGCGAAACAGCGCTTTGTGTGTGTGTGTGTGTGTGTGTGTATGTGTCAGGGCTTGACACTG
The DNA here is from genome assembly GCF_034702125.1 of Engraulis encrasicolus. Classification (NCBI taxonomy): domain Eukaryota; kingdom Metazoa; phylum Chordata; class Actinopteri; order Clupeiformes; family Engraulidae; genus Engraulis; species Engraulis encrasicolus. The sequence continues at coordinate 26,824,329 of NC_085859.1, read as the reverse complement.
GCACCTGCCAACCGGCCAAATGCTGGTAAAACTATCCAGTTGGCAGGTGGCTTATTCTATGGTATGATATATCAGAATAGTCTATATTCTGTACTTTGAAATTGTGTCATTTGATACACCAGGGGCAGTTACTCTGTTTCTGTTTGTGTGATTTAACACATGTGCACTCATTGTGCACTCTTCTTCTTCACTCATATTCTGAGGTTAGATGTACAGCATCAGGATGAAGAAAAAAATGTAGCTAGTAGAATAGCTGAATGGCTAGCGACTTGGGAAAACCACTAGCCGCAGTGGCCGTCAAGGGAAAAAGTTAATGCCAAGCCCTGGTGTGTGTGTGTGTGTGTGTGTGTGTGTGTGTGTGTGTGTGTGTGTGTGTGTGTGTGTGTGTGTGTGTGTGTGTGTGGGGTCTGCCGACTAGTCTCCACCTCCAAGCCATCTGTGCCTCAGGATGGAGTCGAGGCTTGGCCGTGCGGCGGGATCTTTCCTCAGGCATGTGAGAACGAGGTTGCGGCAATCTGTACAAATGACAGGGTCAGAGAAGGGGGGGGGGGGGGGGGGGGGGGGGGGGGGGGGTGTGGGGGGGGGGGGGGGGGGGAGAGAGAAACACATTGACTCTGCATGCTGTGACGACTATTCACCCAGGTTTCCTTCTTCAGCTCAGCTAAAGGGAGTGTCGCCATGCAAAAAGGGATGTCAAGGTGCAATAGGGAAAGCTCTTGTTCAGACTTACCAGGTGAGAGCTTGCGCAGGCGTGGCCGTATCTTCTTCTCCACTATGTCCTCTTCGGAGTAGAATGGCAGTACACCTTTGACCAGGTAGTAGAGGAGGACACCTAAGGACCAGACGGTGGCCTGCTGGGCCCCATAGCTGCCCTGAACGAACAGCTCAGGTGGCATGAATGCCCATGTGCCTGTAGAAGGGTTGGGGGAACAGCCAGTGGTGGATACTGGTCATCATTTTGATATAGTTTTTTTGTTTGTTGGTTTGTTTCTTTAATTCATGTTCTAGCCTGTGTCTTAAGTTTGGAGTCAAGGCATTTCTTTCTAATGGTTTCATCAGCAAATCAACATTTGAAATCAACATAATTTACCCTGACACACACACACACACACACACACACTATCAATATTGTGTCAGTCATACCAGAGAAAGACGTATATGGCCCCTCTCGCAGGAAGTCCCCGCAGCCAAAATCTATCAGTTTGACGGCCTTGGTGTCGGTGTTGATGAGGATGTTTTGGGGTTTGATGTCGCGGTGCAGAACTCCGTGGTCGTGGCAGTGTTTGGCGGCCAGCACCACCTGCCTCATGATGGCCGAGGCTTCCTGCTCGCTGGGCCGTCTTTGATGGCAATATTCGGCAAGGTCAATGCACGGCTGAGGGCGCTCCAGGATGAGGGCGATTTGGCCCTTGCCATCAAGCCAGTCGAGGAGCTGGCAAACGTTGGTATGTGCTGGCAGCCTCAACATCAGAGCCACCTCCTTCGGCACGCGAGTGCCATTTTCAGGCTGAGAGGAAGGGGAAAAGACATTTAATGGAAAGCTTCCATTGATGACCGGGTTGTTCATTAGTACCATTTTTGGATATGAATTAGGTATTAATATCTCAATGGTAAGAAAATGAATTACATACCACAGTCAAGAATGTCACCTTCGTCTTCCTCACGAATTTGATGGCCACCTAGAGGAAGATGGGGAAGAAAACTGATGAACTTTTGATTGAGAAAAGTTACGATGTAATTCTGAAAGACGGGCAAGGGTGGTGTTGCCTACTGAACCTCAGGGTTAAAAAGCAAAACGAGGCAGTGAAAAGAGTCTAACCTGTTCCCCATCTCTCTTCCTCATGCCAGCACGAACGCTGCCAAAACCCCCTTGGCCTAAACATTGTTCAACGGTGTAGTCATCTACTGTAAAACATGAAATGTTATGGTGTAAGTCCAGGACGGTAGCTTATGCAATAACCCAGGGATGCCAGACTCAGACCTGGGGGACAAATATGGCCCAGAGTAATTTTATTTGGCCCAAGAGATCATTTTAAAGGATTTATCCGGAGTTGGAACAAATTTGCCTGTTTTTTGCATGTTTGGGATGAAATACAGTCACTCTAGAGCAAAATCAAGGCAAAAGGATGCGTTTTGAGAAAGTTTGATAATATCACGTTAGCCTCGTTAGCCATATCAGTTATGCAATATGAAAGATGCGGGCATCGTTTTTCGGCGGTTACACACATTTCAAAAACACAACATTTTAAAGTCTTGCACAGCTCAAAACAACGTCACACTTACCTCGTAATATGTTGAGGGTATCCACACATAAACCGAAGTGTCCAAAGTCCTTCATGTATTCTTGAAAGGTCTGCAGAATGTGTTTTGTGAAGCTACTACCTTGAGAATATCTAAATTACAGTCAAGACAACTATTTGACACTAAAGCCCAACAAGTAGATTGCCGAGTGCGTCGCACCATCAGCTATGATTATTTCCATAGCGAGTAACCACAGCTGATGGTGCGACGCACTCGGCAATCTACTTGGTGGGCTTTAGTGTCAAATAGTTGTCTTGACCGTAATTTAGATATTCTCAAGGTAGTAGCTTCACAAAACACATTCTGCAGACCTTTCAAGAATACATGAAGGACTTTGGACACTTCGGTTTATGTGTGGATACCCTCAACATATTACGAGGTAAGTGTGACGTTGTTTTGAGCTGTGCAAGACTTTAAAATGTTGTGTTTTTGAAATGTGTGTAACCGCCGAAAAACGATGCCCGCATCTTTCATATTGCATAGCTGATATGGCTAACGAGGCTAACGTGATATTATCAAACTTTCTCAAAACGCATCCTTTTGCCTTGATTTTGCTCTAGAGTGACTGTATTTCATCCCAAACATGCAAAAAACAGGCAAATTTGTTCCAACTCCGGATAAATCCTTTAAGTTGTCCCACATGCACCGATAAAAGGTGGGGTTGCAGGTATGACATCACGTTGGGGATGTCCCCCAGGATTCTAAGGTTGAGCCTGGAGAGCCCCCAACGTGATGTCATACATAATAGTAGCCTACATATTGTTAGGATGGATAACCTGCAACCCCCACCTATAGGTTACAGATGAAATTTGGTGTGTCACAGTAATATGAGTGGGCCCAGGACGGAGAAACAGCTCACCCTCATATGCAACAGAATATGTGCAGGCACACTTAATCTATGATGGACATTTGTTTGTGAAATTTAAATATGAGCATTAAGTGTGTGTATGCACAATTTTCGTTTGGTACAAATGTTTTACAAATTTAGTTTTGTAAAAGAAATACTGAGTTTGGCCCACGACTTTGTTACAGATTTTGATTTTGGCCCTCTATCAATTTGAGTTTGACATCCCTGCAATAACCTGTAGGCCTGTGTCTGGGATATTTTTAAAATTACAGTTCAGTGAGTTGGCCTACCCAATAAAAAAATCTGCATTTTTACACCAGGTTTACTTACCTCCATGTTTTGCTGGCTCAGGTCCCTTTTGCCGAGGTTTGGCACCGTTCAGGCCAGCACATGAGGGCCGAGCCTCTTGCCCAGAGGAAATCCATCCCCTTTTCCGGGGCTGAGGTGCAGTGGCCCGGCACCTGCCTTCCCCAGCCGTTTGGCCAAGGTCTTGGCTAGCTTCCTTGGGAGGCTGCTGCTGGTGGTCTTCGCTCTCCTGCTTCGCAATTCTTATATTCCTCCGCCTCTGCCTTATATTCCTGTTTTTGATTATTTTTCTAATTCTTACGAATAGAGCAGTACATGCAGCTAAAAAGCCACAGCCTGTAGGCCTATCTGCTATGTCTTCCTTTTCCATTTTTTTGTTTCATGACATGACTGCTTGGTCAAACATAACTAAATAATTGATCACATCTGCTGAATGATGATGTCACAAGTGATGATTTATGTGACTTGCCAGTGCAGCATCAGTTTGTAGTGCAAAATCAGCATTATTACATCACACCAACCATGCCCTTGCTGCTAAATTCATTTTTTAATTCCAATTCAGTTTATTAGCCATCTCAAAACTTGGAATAAACAGTAGTGATACGTATAGTTAAACCTGATTAAATAAAATACAAAGGGGATTCCAAAAAAGTTGGGACTCTGTATTTTGAGAATAAAAGCAAAATGCTGCCTATTCTGTCCTGGCAACACGTCTGGGGTGTTGTTTTGACAGATAGCGAACAAAGTAAGACTCAAGGCGTGACTCCAGTTTTCAATACTTTAGTGAAGACTTCTTGAACCATACAAATTTGTAAAACTGAAACAGAATGAAATACAGAGGACACATTAGGAAATAAAATGAATACAAATGCTCAGGTGGATACAATATGTTTTCCCTTCACAGGTACTAACCAAGGTAGGCTAAGTATTTTCTAGGAAGGAAGTAGGCGGCACTGTACTTTAAAAGTTAAAGCAGACAGGCGAATTTTACCATTTAACATATTTCTTATCAAGGACAAAACACAGGCAAGTTAACAGTAACGTGTATCAAAATATAGTGACTAGGAAAGTTTACATGAAAAATACAAGGCACAACTGAACACAAAAGAAGCAAAGATTTAATGACTAGAGAATTTAGCTAAGAGGCATGCTAACGATCGTAATTAGCATATTTCACACTTGTAATAGCGATCTCAGTAGAAGAAGAATTTAGCGTTTTTGTCACTACGGTTCACATAACAATGACTTTAAACAACATCTACATAGATTTAGGTAACTTACTGTTAGTTCCATCTCTAGGATTTTAACAGTTGAAATTTCAGGTGACGAACATGGCAACAGCTTTCCTCAGGTTGGTCATAAGCAAAGAAACTCAAGAGAAAGAACAATCTCTTGGCGGGGAATGCATTGGCCACGGTGTAGTACGGGGGCGTTGCCTGAGGACACGAGTGGATGGGAAATTAACTCCCTTGCGCATGGTCATTGGTCAGTGGGTGCGATGGATGCCATTTTCGTACTCCCTTGCACATGGTCAGTGGGGGCGACACCATGATGGATAATTTGTGGCCAAGTAACGGCAGCTGTTGGTCAGCAGTAATTGCTGGGGGTAATTAAGGACAGCTGACAGACATTCACGCTGTCCTATGACCCGTTCCACAGTTAATAAGATTTCCGTACTCCCCTCGCCATCATTTCCTACTACGCTGTTATGACGTGAGTAAGCCCTCTTGTCTCAAGCCTCTTTGGGCAGAAGCGAAGTGCATCGCGTAGCAGCAACAGGAAATCCTTTAGATGCAGTACCCAATATTAACACCAGGGGGAACATTTAGACCCAAAAACTGACAAGACAGCACACTGCCATTTTCTAAACATTCAATCCATGCATAATAGACAGGTCATCAGCTGGGAAAATTAGGCCTTTTAGGCAGCGGGCCAGAAATCCTATCTTGCAGGTTCGTCGGAGTGATCAGGTGGCAACTTGTTTTTTGCTGATATAAGTAGTTGATATTACATAAATCAATATTCCAGGTGTTGCCATCGTCAAAAGTTGCACATTGATTTAAAAAACAAAGGTTGAAATAGCGACATTTGGTAATGTGGGAATTTAATTAAAATTGGCCATTCAACAGGAAATGTGTCACCAACTCCTTTTGGAGTGCTTCACAAGTGTGAAACTTCCCAGATTACTGTGTATTATGCCTACCAACATTTCTCTGTGTGTGAAATGGCAGTTAGGCATAGCGCCACCATGTGGTAGGTGAATGAACTGCTTGAAATCACTGTAGCTACTGTGTATTTCATATTATGAAAAAAGGATGAAGTTAATGTGTATATTCTATTAAACATACTTTGTGAAAAGTTTTTTGATGTTGTAAAATAAGAAGATGGCATGGCAACAAAAGTACCACAGGTTAACAATTAATTTGAACTCAACATACATTGCTTGACATTACTGATAATTAGCCCTCTACTGCACACAATATGGCTATGCATGATTTTTTTTGTTCATTTTGAGACATTTTATTGATAAAATATATATATTTTTTTTTTATTATTTATCCTGTAGGCCCAATATTCTTATTTTTATTCAGTTTAAAATTGAACAAAACACGCAATTACCTCACGTAAAACAGAGGTGCACAGTGATGGAATGATCATTACTAGGTTTGTGTGTGTGTGTGTCCTAAATGTCATGTTAATGAGACTGGCTGCTTGGTGTGGTGGTCATATTGCACATTTGGCACCCCGAGGGCCTGAGTTTGAAGCTGGACAAGCAAAGTTATCCCCATTTGCTGGTGTCAGAAGTGGGCCATTGGAGACACCCACTGCATGTGAGCCATAATTCCGTGCAAGTGACTACAAGGATAGGCTAATCTGTAGGACTCAGGCAGGGCTGGCCCGAGGCATAAGCAAACTATGCAGTGGCTTAGGGCCCCGTCACCAGCCCACCCTGGGCAGCAAAGTTCCGGGAAGAAATGAACTCTATACTATATTCCCCAAAATTTCTTTCTGAGCCTCGATGGAAACGGGAGCAATTATGCTGTATATCGGGGGACACCTCAATGATGGTGGATACAACGTCCTTTTTCATGTACCAAATTTAATTGTACAAACCCTGCAATAAATGCAGAATATAACTAAAAGTAATAGTTTTGAAGTGAAACTAAGATATTCCTTTTTGATAAATGGCTTTCTGGGAAATTTTGCTCCAAAATGGGCACATCATCTACAGACAGCCTGCCTACTGTATGTCCTCAGCTCCTAACCCTCACTTGTGCAAGTAAATGAAGCTTACAAAGCATCTGATGATGAGTTGGTGGTGGTAGGGGCCCCCAGATGATATTTTGCTTAAGGCCTCATAAAGGCTTGGGCCGGCCCTGGACTCAGGACCCTAGTTGTGAGTGAAGCCTAGAATAAATGAAGTATGGCGAGAGTTGCGTGCACAAAAGATGTGCTTCCCAAGCCGGAACGCAGAGTTGACTAACATCCTGTAGAAAGAGACTATAATATATATAGACAACAGTTAGTGTGCTTTGACTTTATCAATTAGTCTGATTCTTTAGGTAGGCTCCTACCCAGTACCACTATAGTACCCAGGTGGTCTGAGTTTGAAGCTGGACAGCAATTCTCCCCCATATTTAGAGGAATAATAAGCAGTAGTTAATACCCTATTTCCCCTCCTCTACCATTACTCCCTCTCTTCTACATTTAGATGTTCATCACTGACATTGCTGTCCTACCTAACTTCAGATGAAATTTCTCTATCATGCACATCCTGATGCGCTCATAAAGCATTATTACATTCATTTTGTTTGTCAAAATGTGTATAAATTATAAAATATCAGATATGTATAAGATATTTCCAATTTTAAAAAGTACTTCAGAACATTTAGTTGTTGTCTTTACTGCATAAAATATATGTGATGATGTGGTTACACAACCACACACAAACAAAACAATAATAACAAAGTCACCCAAAAAAGTACCCCTTTATCGAACAACATTGCCTTGAGGCAACGCAAAGACAAAGTGTTCCAAACAATCACAAAGGGAAACCCTTTTTAAAACCTGATAAGAGTCTTCTATACAGCCTTGTGCGCATAAAATTATCTTTTATTTCATGATTTTATCATGTTTAGTTACACTAATAATGCAAAAGATTGTGTCCTTCGCACCCCAAGAGGAAGTCCCGCCTTCAAATACTACAACATAGTGTCATCCAAACCACTCTAAATTGTTCTTTCATGTCTTTTCTAACATTCTGATTGGTTTTGATAATGTAAAGAGATACACTGGACATGAGGCTTTAAAAAACATTGTGTTGCCAGAGGGCAATGTTGTGCAGTGGAGGGTTAGAAGATTATGGCTTGTCATAACTATGAGCACAAAACAATCACCACGTCAGTTATTGCATGTTGTCTTTGCGTGACCCTTTGACACAAGAATGATAGACACAAGGTGGAATATCCAGTAATAGTGCGCCAACTATGGGTCAAAGGTCAATTTTGGTATCAATAGGCCTGCATACTGTCAATTGTATCAATATGTCATCATTATTCCATGCAGAGCCAATTTTACCAATAAACTTATAGCCGTGGTCTTTTTACAAACCCCAACTCCGATGAAGTTGGGACGTTTTTCAAACAGTGAATAAAATCAAAATGCTATCATTTTCAAAACATTCAATCTATTCATTAGATGGAGAATAGTGAAAAGACAACATATTAAGTGTTAAAACTGAGAAAAAATATTGTTTTGGGGGACATATGTACTCATTTCTAATTTGATAAATCCAACACGTCTCAAAAGAGTTGGGACGGGGACAATAAATGGCAGCAAATGTCGAGGAAGACTAAAAACAAAACAAAAGGCAACACTTAACAGTTAAATACATTAACCGATGAGATGATTTTATATAAAAAACAGTGTTAATTCCTATCTTGGACATGATTTCACCAGCTTAAATGGTGGGTGTATTCCTTGTCATGTTTTGCAATGTTTTCCTTTCTGTAGTGCTTACAGTGTGAAAGGTCTTGACCAAAAACCCACCATTTTATCACCTGCTGGTCCTTATGATGGAGCCAAACTGTTAAAACATAGTAGAGAATGCAATTTGACCTTACTATGTGGCACGAATCGAAGATCTCCCTTCAAAATATAATGCATGAGTGGCTTTTCATGCTGTTTAAAACCCATTTATACCATTCAGCACTGTATTTAACTCTACAGATGAGTGAGAACATCTTAACCAATGCACTACTGCACCCGCATGCCATCATGGAGGCTGACTTTTGAAGCTAGCACTAACACAAGTTGGATGGTCCATTTTTACTGTACCACAGGATGTGCAATGCTCTATTATTGTCAAAAAGAATGGACTTCTACAACTTCTGCTGACTTCTGTAAACAAAGGACAGTTTCCCATGTCTTCTGGGTCTATTTCAAGTGAGCTCAGGTGCTTAGGAGAATGTTACACCCCTGTATCATTTTCATGCATTAAGCATTCTTAATATGGTAAATTTTCAATAGCTCTAGCACTCCAGGAATTAGAGTGAGACTACAGCCAATATATATTTCATGATGTCATGAACCTATACAATGATTTTATTAACAAAAATATGTCTTATATACACTCAATCGTGGTAAATCAAAGGGAATTCAAAAATGTATGTAATAACTATGGTAATTATTCCCTTTGCATCTTTAATTCTGAGTGACTCAGCCTCTCTGTGATGATCTTATACCTGGACACCTATATTGTCCGTCAGTACAATTCATTTTGAAATGTTCTTCTTTGTTGTTTTATCTTATTTGGATGTTTACTAAATTTCACTGATCCCCGTCCCAACTCTTTTGAGACGTGTTGGATTTATCAAATTAGAAATGAGTACGTATGTCCCCCAAAACAATATTTTTTCTCGGTTTTAACACTTAATATGTTGTCTTTTCACTATTCTCCATCTAATGAATAGATTGAATGTTTTGAAAATGATAGCATTTTGATTTTATTCACTGTTTACCAAACGTCCCAACTTCATCGGAGTTGGGGTTTGTATTATAATGATTATTTATAATTATTCAATTGAGAAAATAGTAATTCAGATCTCTGCAGCAGTACAAGGGGCAACAGCAACTACTGTACGTCTACTACTGTGTCGGAACTCAAAGAAATTATCAGGATTATACAAAAAACTTGGAAGTCACTTCTCTCAGTTGCAGTTTGATCAATTGAGTTATTTTTTCCTTTGTAGGGGAGTAGTACAATAGTTCTAACTAAGAATGTGTGGATGCGTGCGTGAAATGTTTGAATATGAATATAGGGTTTGTGACTCTAATGTGTGCATCCATATGCTAGATTACAAGGCATGAACACATTGCAAACGTGTAAACTTTCACGTAGCAGTTAATAAAGTCCATAATTAATACTGGCAAGGGATATGAAAGTTTCAAAGAGGGCATGGCGTTCCAAATGTTCAATGGCGCCCACATAGGGAGCCATGATGACGCGCACAGAATATCCTGCATCACAGTCATATTTTAGTATTTTCTTCCATCTTGAGTCTAGATTGTAATGTATATGCAATGCATGTTGTTCTATAATTCAACCAATCAACTGTCATGTTTGGGGTAAAGAAATGGTCCAAAACTTCATGGAAAATGTTGTTACAAAGCAATCTGTAAAATGTTATTACTGAACAGGAAGGAAAACTTTAAAACTCTGTTTCTACCCATAAATAAGCAAAAATTAATATAGCGCCCCTTGTGGTGGCCAAATGTGCAGGCTGACGCCGTGGCAACAGGCAGATTTGGATTCAGCACCCCCAAATTGATCAAGAAAACATGTTTTTAAGTTGCCACTAAACGGTCACAACGAAACTCATTTTCTAGATGAGCTATGATTCCTGGCCCACTGCCTATTTCGTCCTACCGCACTTTTCTCTGTGGATTACTGACCAGAAGCCCTATTGGAAGAAATTAAAACATGGGGCCACGTACATTTTTGCTCAGAATTCAATATGGCCGCCATTTTCCAAAATGACTTGTTTTCATGCATTATTACATTGTACTATAAGGTGATATTCATGAACGATGAACTACTTTCAGCACTATTCTGTCCTATTTCCTTACATACATGTTCACAAAGGTTGACTAAACTAAAATAAATGAAAATAAAGTTGGCCACCTTGCAATATCCAAAGGAAAGTGCTGAAAATAATGATTGAAATGCACATACAGAGTCTATGGCTGCGGAAGTTAGGCCTATTGTCCTGTCAGGGTTTTCACAGTGGATTACAGACCAGAAGGCCTATTGAAAAAGATTCACCAGCTGGTTGCCATCTGAAATGTGCTCCAAAATTCAAAATGTTCTCTGTTTTTCAGAATGGCAGACTTTCATACATTTTCTCAATACCGTAAGACCATAATTATCAATAAAGATAACCTATTTTCAGTGGAATCTCCTATCTACAGACGTGAGTACAAAGGTTGGCAACAGAAAGATGGACATTTTCTATAGACAATATCCTAAGGATTGTTGTCAGAAAATGATTGAATTACACATACACAGTTGACTGCTGAAAAAAGGCTATTGATCTGCCAAACTTTTAACATTAGATTTCTGACCAAAAGTTTTTCAGGCCTACATTTTTTTGCATAAAGCAAGGGTGAGTGTGCATGCGTGTGTGCGCGCGCGTATCCCCCGCTCATCTTTCCCCTGCTGTACAGTGTCTTTCCCCCACACACTATTCTGCCTCCTCCACCCCCTCACTCATCCCCCCCACACACTATTCTGCCCCCCAACCCCCTCACTAATCCCCCCAGGCTACTCTGCCCCTCCACCCCTCACCCCTCCACACCTATTCTGCCCCCCACGCTCAACCCCCCCGACTCATTCTTCCCCCCACCCCCCACAAAATAGTCGCCCACCCCCCACCCAATGTGAAACGTTTGGCAGGTCAACCCCCCTCCCAACTCAACTTAGACCCCCCCCCCACCCCCCCCCCCCCCCACACACACACACATTATTCTGCCCCCCCCCGAACCCCCCACATCTCCCCACACACTAGTCTGCGCCACCACCTTCTAATTCAACCGACTAATTCCCCCACAACCCCGCTCTGCCCCCCTACCCCCACTCACCCCCTCATTCGTCCCCCCGCTCCTCCACATCATTCGGTCCCCCCTACCCCCCCACCCCCACCCCCACCCAACACACACAGACCCGGTCTACTGTGTCTATGTCAGTGTGTGTAAAGAAGCACACTGGCCACACACACTTGAGAAAAGCGCACTCAGGCACACGTACACACACATACAAACGCACGCACACACACACACAAGCGCACGCTCGCACACACACACACACACACACACACACACACGCACAGTTTGGCAGGACAATGTGCCTTTTTTCAGCAGTCCACAGTGTTTGTGAAATTCAATCATTTGACAACATCCTTTGGATATTTCAAAGTGGCAAAATACAGTGGGTGGACAAAATAACTGAGACACCTATCATTTTAGTGTTGGAAATGTAATGGCTCAAGTGGACCAGCCTGTTGGCCAATCTTCATTAATGGCACATTGCACCAGTAAAGTGAAGTGTGAAGGTTGAATTAGCAGGATAAGCGCACAGTTTTGCAATGCACACAACATTATGGGTGACATGTCAGAGTTCAAAAAATGTGTAACTGTTGCATCTTTGACCGAAACAGCAAGTCTTTGTGATGTATCAAGAGCCACAGTACCCAAGGTAATGTCTGCATACCACCAAGAAGGATGAACCACATCCAACAGGATTAACTGTGGATGCAAGAGGAACTAAATGACACTAAAATGACAGGTGTCTCAGTTATTTTGTCCACCCCCTGTATATATATTCATGCCTTTTTCTAGACAACCTTTATACTCACGTCTGTAAGGAGATAGGACAATTTAACTGAAAAATAGGTCATCTTTATTGGTAATTATGGCCTTACAGTATTGAGAAAAATGTGTGAAAGTCTGCCATTCTGAAAAACAGAGAACATTTTGAATTTTGGAGCACATAGATGGCCCCAAGTTTTCATCTTTTTCAATAGGCCTTCTGGTCTGTAATCCACTGTGAAAACCCTGACAGGACAATAGGCCTAATTTTCGCAGCCATAGACTCTATGCGCATTTCAATCATTATTTTCAGCACTTTCCTTTGGATATTGCAAGGTGGTCAACTTTATTTTCATTTCTTTTAGTTTAGTCAACCTTTGTAAACATGTATGTAAGGAAATAGGACAGAATAGTGCTGAAAGTAGTTCATCGTTCATGAATATCACCTTATAGTACGATGTAATAATGCATGAAAACAAGTCATTTTGGAAAATGGTGGCCATATTGAATTCTGAGCAAAAATTGACGTGGCCCCATGATTTAATTTCTTCCAATAGGACTTCTGGTCAGTAATCCACAGAGAAAAGTGCGGTAGGACGAAAGGCCTAATTTTCCCAGCTGATGACCTGTCTATAAGATGGTCAAAGGCCCAACTTCAACATATCAACTAATAAAGTCAGGCAAAAGTATTGCTTTGAGGAAAATATGTGTTCATTTAAAATTTGACCTGTGCAACAAATCTCAAAAACGTTGGGACAGGACCAAAACATGTTGTAATAGTTGGGTAATTCTAAAGCAGGGGTCTCCAAACTAAGGCCCGGGGCCGGATGCTTTCTGCACCTCACCATTTGAACTGGCCCAAAGAAGCATGAATCCTCACAGAAAAAAATAATGATAAAATATATTTTTAAAATATTTTATTTTGCTTATCAACAGGCCTTCATACAGTTTCACTAACCTAATGTGAATCACCAGAAGTTTCTTGTCTTGATAGTTTCTCATCTCACAGTAATATAAACAGGCCTGCCATTTCTACTGTATCACTCATTAACTGTCAATCACCATATTTTCCTAACCTTTCCTTGCTATTTTACATGGTTACTAGAAATTAAAATTAATACCTGTGGTATGTCAAATTGAAAAACATATGAAGTACTCACTTCTTTTGCAAATAATTTGTAATGATAAACTATTTTGTGCTAGAAATTATGGCTATAACAGGCAGTTAACTGACCTAGTATACAGCCCACATGATTGATCCCGGCCCCTGATTGCAGTCAGGAACGATAATGTGGCCCAAAGAGAAAAAAAGTTTGGGGACCCCTGTTCTAAAGAATAAGAAGAAAACATTGAAAGGAACTATACTGCCAACATGAATGCACAAATAAAAGACCATCACAGAGAGGGTGTGTCATCTTAGGTGCCGTGAAAAGGAAGAAAGGAGTCGCACACAGGAGCTGAATGCAACATCAAAACTGTATTAAACAAAGCCGAAAAAGTAAATAAAACCGACAGACAGGGGACAAACGTTTCGGGTCTAGCCCATCATCTGTGTTCCCACTTTTTTCGGCTTTGTTAACGTGTAATACAGTTTTTGATTTTGCATTCAGCTCCAGTGTGCGACTCCTTTCTTCCTTTTCACTATACTGCTCTTGGAATTACGCACCGACCGATACGCTCAGGATAAGACATTGGCGCGGACGCCACCCCACCATTACTATCTAGGTGCCGGAAAGATATGCAGTGGTGAATTTGTATCCCCACTTTTGGGCTCCCTAAAGAAGGCTTTCTCAACCTTTTTTGCAGACAAATGAGTGGGGTGCAGCAGCAGCAGCAACATTGTTAAGAAATAAAGAATGAAGAGAAAAAAAACCACCACTTTAAACCACCACTTTAAAACTCGCTTCCGCACCTAGGCCTATGTCACTCAGAAGCGAAGATGTTGAGGGACTATTTACTAATCTATTACACAGAAATATTACGAATTATCAAAATTGCAGGCATATACGGTCTATTTCTGCAATTCTGAATTATGTGAAAGCATGGTATGAGTTATGAGATAATGAAACCCATAATCAGTAAGCAAACTATGACACTCCAACACAGCTCTTGAAATGACCATACAGGCCTAAACACAAGGGTTGTTTAATGTGCATGACGCAGACACTTTACGGTGTTGCATTTGGCAAACAGCACTCTCGATGGACCCAGAAGACATGTGAAACTGTCCTCTCATTACAGGATGTGAAATATATCATCCCTTTTTAAAATCATGAGAGTCAGCTTTCTTTGTTCAGTCAAGAGTTAACTGCTATACTGAAACGCACCAGTAGGGGGCGAATAGCAGTCTGTGCGCACGCCGTTTGAGAGGCTGAGGATCCTTGAAAAGCAGAAAGTGGAGGTTTGGTGGACTCTTGTGGAGCATCCATACAGAGCACACAACTAGCTCTCCTGTGCTGTAAATAGTCTGTTTTCTTGTCACAATGACCGTGTGGAGCTATACCGGTATTCTTTCATTACATTATTTTATTACATTATAGAGTAGAGAGGGGCAATAAGCCCCCCTTAAGGAAAAGGTATTTTTTTTCTCCAAGTAGATGTTAACCATCTGTGTCAATTTTAACCATAGTTGGTACCAACAGTGATGTGAACAATAACCCATCATGGAAAATTGCCCCAAGTTAACTCTTCGTGATATTTTAAACAAAAAGTAAAATTGTATTATTTTATTGTTAATATACAACAGAATGAATCGGTAAATGGACAACTCGAAGAATTGAATGGCAATACATTTTAAAATGGAAAAAAATAGCCAAGAAAGAAATCATTTCTAATCTTATAGAAATGTTACTCAACACCTGCATATACATTTCATGAATATAGAACAAATATAATAGATTTAGAAGTGAAATATTAACATTAGAATAGCTTATAAATAGAATAGGGAAGGGTTTATTAATAGAATATATATTACTTTAGTTTACTGTATATTACAATGCTAATTTAAACACACACACACACACACACACACACACACACACACACACACACACACACACACACACACACACACACACACACACACACACACACACACACACAAATGTACATATAAAATTCATCCCAATTATATATTCTAAATAGAATAAATGAAATTGTATATATAAATATATAAATAAATATATAAATATAGTGTATGATAAATAATAATATAAATAAATAGAGTAGCTTATAATTAGATTTAGGCCCTAATGTATAGAAATGTAGGCCTATTTTAACCAAATGTGCACACACACACACACACACACACACACACACACACACACACACACACACACACACACACACACACACACACACAAATATGTGCGTGCACACACACACACACACACAAATATGCGCGCGCACGCACGCACACACACAAAACAAAAAAATAAACATGCGCATGCGCACACCCACACGCACACAAAGACTTCTATGCAGACGTGCAAAGTTCGCAGACAAATTCTCCTTCATTTTCATTCGAGCACTCCACATGAGCCCACTTCATACAGCTCTCACACTGGATCCATTCCCCCCCACTTACTGAAAAAAGCTCGCCACAATATAGACATTCGGCATCGTCATTTGATTTCGCCTTTCCCTTCTGATGTTGTCCTCCTTTGCCTCTTTTGCCTCTTGTCACCTTGGCCTGGAGCATCCTCTGGTATGGGGATGAGGTCAGAACAGCTGATGTCTTGGGCTTCCTCTTCTGGGCCCTCTTCACTCGGACGGGCTGAGGAGAGATCCGTTTTAGGATGGCTGCAACTTGTGGGGACCCTGTAAACAGCAATACAAAATATTACTATTTTGGGTAGAAATACAGTAATTGCAGTAATTATAAGTTGTTGCCTTTAAGTTGTTTGTCTTACCAGGTTGAGGACAGTGAGATGGGGGTGGTGGTGTGGTGTCCTGTTGACTGGGGCCTGATGGTGGTGTGGTGTCCTGTTGACTGGGGCCTGAGAGCTCCTCAAAATCCTCATCCTTGAAGAGAAGCCTGTTGACAGGCCATATCCCACATGCCCTGAACCCACTCTGGGCCTTCCTCATACAGGCAGCGACCTTGTACGCCTGGTTGAAGGCCACACATTTGGTAAACATTGATGCGTTGACCTGGTTGACAGGACAACCAGCTGTCAGCTGCTGTATTGTATGCACACTTTAGGGCCCTGAAAAAGGTGCGGTCCAGCGGCTGGATTTTGTGACTGCAGTGGGGTGGGATGGTTATCATCACCTGCCTGGAGGGTTTTATGGGAGTGGTGCCCATCCAAAATCAATTTCTTTTTTTTTAACACATTTTTATTACTATTTATTCGTTATTACTATTTATTACTATTTATGCATATAATGCGCATGTCTTTGTGTGTGTGTGTGTGTGTGTGTGTGTTTTATTTAATTAAGCTAATTAAATTGAAATAAAGTTAACATTGTTTGTGAACATGTAACAGAATGAAAGGCACTTGTGAATTCTAATACAGGCGTAATGATAGTCGATTGCATGTAATTGCAATAGCAAAAAATAAACTTTGCAGAAGTGGGTCGTGCCTCTGCATTCCCAATGAGAAGACAACCATCTATTTAGTGTTGCAACCAACACCACCACTGCCATGAATGCCCGTGAGCAGACAGAAAGATACTCATGTTCCCCCCTGGCCTGCTTGTTAGGTAGCTCACTGCCCGCTGGCTGCCCCGTGGTGACCACATCAATCAAGCTCCGATGGCTGGCGCTGGCTCTTTTAGAAGACGCTCAGCACCACGACTCCATCAATCAGCCAACCAGACAACCCAGCAAGTACCGTAGCCAATGTAGGCTACCAGCCTACTACGTAGACCTACTATGTACAAGTATCTACGCCAGCATTGAAACGGAGAAAAGTGTCTTCAAATTTTTGGTATCAGGTTGGATATTGTAGTTACTGCAAATTTGACATAGCAATATATTGGAAAACCACACATGTGAACCATAAGGCTGTGTTACAAGATAAAGGAGGTGTTATGAAGACCATTTTCAGTCTAAACTCAACTTTGACCAAATAAGTAGTTGCTGCATTTTGCCTTTGTAGGGCAGTACTGGGAGCCATCCCTCACTTTTACCCCTGTTGTTAGCATAGGGAGTTATCCCATATGTAGGGATTCTGCATTTTTATAGTAATTCACATGTACGCATAGACATAGACATAGACATAGACATACGCCTATTGGGCAGTCATGGGTCAGCGTCAGCCCAAAGGTTGCCGGTTCGACTCCCGACCCGCCAGGTTGGTGGGGGGGAGTAATCAACCAGTGCTCTCCCCCATCCTCCTCCATGACTGAGGTACCCTGAGCACGGTATCGTCACACCGCACTGCTCCCCTGGGGCGCCATTGGGGGCTGCCCCCTTGCACGGGTGAGGTATAAATGCAATTTCATTGTGTGCAGTGTGCAGTGAACACTTGTGTGCTAGGGGTAACTCTCAGACATAGTGGGCCTGTGCAGTATGTATAGAATAACCACCCACAGTGATTCTCTACCTTGATTGGATCCAAGGGGTAACCCAAGCTAGATTGCCAGAAGGACCTTGTTGTGCCCACAAGACCCAAGGGATGCATCTGCACTCTGGTGTGGCTGCACAACCTGAGCCCATCTGTGTTCTCGATACACGATAGGACTTAATTATCAGTTTCTCCCTCTATACCAAACTCCCTTCTCCAGCACTTACTCTCTCACTTTGTCTGGGACCCCTCTGAATCCACAAACATCATTATGCTATGACAACCTGACCAACTCTGATTGCTCTCTACACCCCCCCCCTCCCATCTCGCTTTCTTTCTCTCTCTCTCTCTCTCTCTCTCTCTCTCTCTCTCTCTCTCTCTCTCTCTCTCACACACACACACACACACACACTACACACGCACGCACGCACGCACGCACGCAGGCACTTTGGGACAGGGCATGTCAGTCTGTAACCCTAGAGTGGGCCAAAGTTTGCCAAGGCACGAGAGGCTGAAAGTGGAGACGGCTGTCAGGCAGCCACTGCACTACACTGCTCAACTCTCTTGTGTCCAACAGGCATCTATGGGCAGGAATGCCAGGGCCAGATTAACGCACAGGCTGCAGCCTAGGGCCCCCCACCTGCCTGATTGACCAAAAGTGAAAAAATGCAGAATTGTGACAAGATGCAGTATTTAAAAATTCATCTGTCGTGCAGAGTACAGTTTTGAGTCTTGTTCATACACCTCTCCAAAGTTGGTAGACATATCCTTAATTTCTAGCTCATAATTATGATACTGTCTATGGGGAGGGCACAACAACCTGTAGCCTACAGGGGCCCAAGACCATGTCAAGCCTAGGGGCCCCAGACCGTCCGGCCCTGAGGAACGCCATGGCCAGACAAGTTGTCACAGCCAGGAGTACCAGTGTTATCTGTCCTCAGACTGCAGCACAGGATGTTGTGCTCTGAGACTTGATCACAACGTCATGTGGTTTGAAAGGCCAGAATGTAAACAATATCTTCTTATCTGTGCTGTGAGCAGCACGTGCAACTTGAGTTCAGAGCATGACTTGAAGATTATAACTTTCAGACTGAAGCTGTTGCAACCAAATTAGGGTTTAGTGCCAATATCCTTTTTTCAAAGTAGTACTTACTGAAGCTTACTTGAGCTTATTTTTGGTTATGCAGTATACTATCTATCATCATAAAGAGGGTGTAGTTTTCAACACACACATGCACACGCACACACACACACAAACAAACTTACATCCTTTAAAACTTTTCAAAATATAGGCCTACTTTGCTTCTGATTGCTATGCTAAAGTTTAACGCTTCAGTAAGCTGAATAGGTAGTTGATCATGCCCCCCCCCCCCCCCCCTTCTGCTTGCGGTGTGTATGTGAGATTTGAAGTGTACTACCTATTGTGGTCGTATAGGGAAGTTCTTTATTCATACTCGTGTGTGTGTGTGTGTGTGTGTCCGTGTGTGTGTGCGCGTGCACACGCGCGTGTGTGTGCGTGTGTGTGTGTGTGTTGGGGAAGTGGTATTTGTTCAGTGTGTCATAAATTATTCATGCCTCTCACAGTTGTGAGGACCCTTTTCCCGTTCTCTCTCTCTCTCTCTCTCTCTCTCTCTCTCTCTCTCACCCCCCCCCCACCCACTCCATTCTCTTCCTCCCCTCCCAATTCTTTGGCACCATACCCCAATTCCCCCCCCCCCCACACACACACACACACAACCCTCCATTCCACACTCTCCTCACCCCCTCCCAATTCTTTTCTTCTACTCTTCTCTTTTTTCATCTCGGGCCCCCGTAGCAGGGCTGGGGTTCACACGGGGACTGACTAGGACTGTCACCCCCCCCCCCCCCCCCCATTAATTCCCCCCCTTCCTTCCTTCAGCTCGCCTCTAAAAAAAGTTTATTGTGCCAGCTACATTATTTAAGACTGTGTCCCCATGCTCCAACACATGAACCCCCCCTACAGTCGCTGCATTATACATGAGGACAATGTTAAGACAAAAATCCACCCCTCTAAACACACACACACACACACACACACACACACACACACACACACACACACACACACACACACACACACACACACACACACACACATGCACACACTTGTACAAATACACAAAAGATAGATGCACACAAATACACACACACAATACACACATGCAAACACAGAGAATATATGCACACACACGTAGGTCCAAGCATCCATGAACGTGCATGCGCACAGACATGTACAAACACACGCGCGCACGCTTTTTAGATTAGGCCCTAATGTATAGAAATGTAGGCCTATTTTAACCAAATGTGCACACACGCACACACACGCACACGCACACACACACACACACACACACACACCTTGCGAGGAGATGAGATTCAATCTCCATGTGTTCTTCTCTTAACCCTTCACTACAGTAAAGGCATGCCAACAGAATAGAACACGGTCCTGTGTTTGCCAGCACATGAACACAGACACGACACCACCGAAACATTTTTTTTTTTATCTCTGTTAAGACATGGCCCCTGTTATAAATCTGCTGTTACCAAGTCGTAATGTATTTCTTAAAACGTTCTGTAATGTCATAGTGGTGTAGTAGTAATCAAGATTATCAAGTCTTCTATTACAGCATTCCACTGGCGGAATGGCATGAGACTACATATGTCTTCAGAAAAGGTAAAGAATTCTATGGTAGGTAAATGGCACATTACAGAAGAGGTCTATGTATGCACGGATGGGTGTCATTTTAGTGGGGGACAAGGAGGACCCTAAGTTCTGTTATCACCATCCAAAAACATTACTAGCTAAATGGGGTGATTGAAGACATATTGCCCCCTCACCCCGACATAAAAATGTGCATATGCATGCCATGCTACACATGTGGCAAACATTCAGTGAAACACTTAACCAAAGAGGGTAGATCAAAGAAAGAGGATTCAAACACCGCCCAACCAATGCAAAAGAGTGTGCTGAAGTTTGGTCTCTTAAGCGGGTGTTGTTCACTCCTTCTTCTTCTTCTCTTTTTGTGATGTTTGGTGGTGGCTTGCACAAGATGTGCACTACCGCCATCTACAGCGCAAAAGGGATTCTCAACCGCAAGACTCCAAAGGTTTCCTAACGAAAGTTCTCCTAAAGGGGCGTTCACCTGACATCACAATGGATCCCGGAAAAGTCAGAGCCTGAACTATCTATCTACCCTCTTTGACTCTTTCAGTAATGGATAACATATGTACAACATGTGGCATATGGAAAAACATACTGCAAAAGAAACAATACGATGTGATTGTAATATTTTGATTCAATGATAAGATCAAGTGGCATTACTTTCAGGCACCTTGAACATCTGTTGGGGATGTTCCATACAGTACAAGTGCAATAGTAGTGTCACACATTAATGATGAAAAAAAAAGAGTATGAACCGAGTAATTCACAAAACACCATACACAATTCAGCGAGGAACATCTTCGCACATCGCAAGAGTTTAATCTTTTAAATATACATATACATCTTTATTTTGCATTTAAATACCCCAGTAACCTCCCCACACACACACCCCCCCACCCCCACCCCCACCCCAAACCCAAGCAACATCCCTTTCTCCCCTCCCCTCCACCTCCCCTCCCTCCCACCTCACACTCCCTTTCTACAGGCAAAAGCACTCCAGACTCCCCATCCGGTCTCAGATCTGGGCCAATCCGGTTCTTACCTCCCTCCCGCCCAACCGGTCCTGAATCCAGTGTGCTCAGCCCCCCCCTGCTAACAACATCACACCTTCTATTGTGCAGCATATTGCTTGGTTTTTTTTTCTTGTTTAAGACAATTGCGAACATAAATTAAAATCCTACGGCTTGTGTCTGCTTCCTCCTGCCCACCCTTGCCCCCCCCACATGTTGCTTTTGTTTGCTTGTTTGGACTTTAATGTTTGTATGTAGCATAGAATGGAACCCTGCAGAGCAGTTGGGGGTGGGGGTGGGGGTGGGAGGGGGTCCTTCAACGCTGTTGACACTTCCTTTTGAGGAAGGAGATGGAGGGAAGTGGAGGGGTGGAGGGGACCTGTGGTTGCTGTCGTCGTGGAGGGAAGTGGAGGGGTGGAGGGGACCTGTGGTTGCTGTCGTCGTTGCTGTTTTCATTGCACTCCGCCCCACCCCACCCCACCCCCTTACATGGGTGAATAGTGGTGGTTCCATCCACTGCCCCCACCCCCCCCACCCCCTTCACTCCCCCACCCATATCCAAGGTTACTCATGCCTCCATGTCTGGATGAAGGTCCTTCAGAGTCTGTTGTCTGTTGCCATTCGGCCATGGAATGCAGTAGTAGCATGGCTTGTGCCTCATGTGCCCCACGTGATGGTTTTTCCTTTCCGAGGACAACAACCCGGGGATGCAGAAAGTGAGTCCATGGCTCGCTCAAAGGTCTATTCATTCTCAACACCGTCCTCCTCCTCCTACCCCTTCTCCCCACACACACACACAGTCTGACTTCAGTGGAGCATCTTTTTTTTATCTTTTTGTCTCCATAGACAGGCGCATGGGAAAGAGTCAATGGAGCATTTCACTACATATCTGATTGGATCCCACCGTGGCAACGGCAGCTGTGATTGGTCCGTTAAGAGTGGGGTTTGGGGGGTTGGGGAGGGGGAAGGGGGTACAGACTGAAGGGCAGACACGTTTACTGTGTGAAGTCACGGCACTAAAGGAAAACTCGGTTAAGTCACAAGGCATGCACAAACACTGAACTCAAGAGTCTCTCCATGAGTGAGTGTGATATGCACATTTGTGTGTGTTCTGTGTGTGTGTGCGTGTATGTGTGTGTGTGTGTCTGTGTGCATAAGCATGTGCAACATTTATGTCTGTGTGTGTTTGCCTCTGTATTTATTGGTGTGTGTGTGTGTGTGTGTGTGTGTGTGTGTGTGTGTGTGTGTGTGTGCGCATGTGTGTGCGGACACTATGTGATGTGCATGTCCCTGTATGTGTATGCACTGTATGGTTGTGCATATGTGTACTGTATGTTCTTGTGAAGATTCAGTCTTTCAAGTGAGCATTAGTCCTCCATGAGTCCTTGTAGTCTTCTCGAGGAGTTTTTTTCTCTCAGTGTGTGTGGGGTTTGCCGCCCCCTGCACCGGGCAGTGCTGGCAAGCGTCAGACGCGCGGGGAGTACTTGGGGTTTCTTGGCACCTCGGTGAACGATTTTAGCTCATAAGGAATCCCGGTGTCCACCTCGATGGACTTACGGGAGAATAGCAGCCGGATATCATTGTGCAAGTAGATTTTCCCAGATTTGGAACTCTGGAATCTGAAATCAGAGAGTGGAGAAAAAAATAAGATGAATTAAAAAAGAGAGCATTTGTACAGTATTTAGTAAAATAAGCCTTTTATTCTTCCGTTTTAGTAACATTAATCTTCTTCTTGTAAACAAATACTATGTGAAACTGAAACCATATAAAATTGATAAATAAAAACAGACTGTCTTCTTACAAAACGCTACAAATCTTTAGTATAGAGCACACAGTGAAGCACAAACACACACACACACACACACACACACACACACACACACACACACACACACACACACACACACACACACACACACACACACACACACACACACACACACACACACACACACACACACACACACACACACACACACACACACACACAGACTCTATGACTCATTGACGTTACAGAAGAAGCCACACACACCTGAGGTGTATCAAGTAGCAGAGAATTTTCCTCCTGTCGGCCTGTGCCTGTGACTGTGCTGTGTCGTGGGCGGGGCCCGGCCTGTCAGAGCCCTCTCCCGTTTCCACGGGAACCAGGAAGATGCGGTGTCGCAGGAAGGTAATGTGATTGGCAGGCATGTCCCCGAAGTCATAGGTGACCAGGAACATCTTGACCACAGTTTTGTTGGGGTTGAATAAGGTCTGCAGAGGAGAGATGTGGACATTTGAATCAGTGTTGCACACGCAGACACACACACACACCCACATAGGCATGCATGCACGTACACACATGAATGAATGAATGAATGAATGAATGAATGAATGTCATTATACAGGTACAACAAAATGTGTACAGTGCAGATGCTCCCGGTGCTTAAAAACAACATAAAATATCAAGTAGTATAAAACAATTAACTTGTACAATGCATATGCATACTGTGATGCTGCAAACAACTTCCTTATCATGTGTCCTGAGCTGTGCCAACACATTAATCTAATCTTATCACTCTGATGTTGTTAATAGCAGAGGCATTAATCAGGCGATTAACTACTCCATCATGTGACCCCTGGGCCTGGGTGTGCCTCTGTGTGCGCGTGTGTGTGTGTATGTGTCACTGTTGCCATAGCTACGAATAATGGCAGCAGACAGAGTGCCGGTGCCAAACGTGGTCTGCCTACCTTGTCTGTGCCGCTGCTAAAGGGTTATGGATGACTAGAGCTTGTTTTGTTAAGCAGCCAAGCTCTTTGGTGAAGACACCAGTCTACCCAAATGTCTTTAAGCTTGTGAGGAATGACCCTACTCTTGAGCAGCGCAGTTTGGGTAGAAAGAGCACCTTGGGCACCGAATCTAATGTCCTTGATGACGGTAGTAGCATGACTCCTTAACCCGTTAAAACACAGGGTTATAAATGTGTTGTTAAAAGCATGGGAATGACTGAGTTGTAGTCCATTATTAAAGGCCTGGTGTTATGTCATAGTAGAGTAGTACAATGGCAATTAACATTTCAATGATTATTACAGTGTGCCTCAGATGGTACAGCGTGTATTATGGGGCTATAGAAAGAAACAAGTGCTGCGCACCCCCGAGTTGTAGCTAAGTGTTAAATGTTATACTAGCAGCACTCAGACAGGGGAGACCTCTGCCAAGGAATATGCTTGACCACCCTAAGTCTTTCTGCCTTCTT
Source organism: Engraulis encrasicolus (assembly GCF_034702125.1). NCBI lineage: Eukaryota > Metazoa > Chordata > Actinopteri > Clupeiformes > Engraulidae > Engraulis > Engraulis encrasicolus. Next base: position 26,799,571 of record NC_085859.1, on the reverse strand, counting down.
TTTGTGGAGTCCCCGCAATTCAATTTCTGGTCACTAGAGGCGTCTAGATATATAGGCCAGCAATGGTGAAGATTTTTTTTTAAGTCCTGGTTCCGGCTCGTGATCCGGATCACCACCAGAATTTAATCACTTGTTCATTGGGTCATTACTAACAACTCCACAAATTTTCATCCAAATCTTGATTTGTTTTTGAGTTATTCTGCTGTCAGAATCTTTCTAAAAGTCCTGGTTCCAGTTCGTGATCCAGTTCACCACCCGAATTTAATCTCTTGTTCCTTGGGTCATTATCAACAACTCCACAAATCCGTTGATTAGTTTTTGAGTTATGCTGCTGACAAACAAACAAACAAACAAACAAACAAACAAACAAACAGACAGACAGACAGACAGACAGACAAACCAACGCGACCGAAAACATTACCTCCTTGGCGGAGGTAAAAAACATTTCAACCCACATAGCCGTCCTCGGGTCACAAGAAGGCTGAAACATTGTCACAATATTAAACCTGTCGCTAACTAGCTAGCAGTGTGCTGCAGTTCTGCTCTTGTGTTGTAACAGAGTCGCCAGCACCTCCTCTTGTGGTGTGCACTTTGCACCTTCTTTAATAATAGCAGTATCGCTAATAGTAGCTGGCCGGCTCAATGAGCTTAACAGTCATGTCATTACAAATATATATTATTTTAAAAAAATAGCAGTAGCGTGACTTACCACTTGGATGGTCCCTGTCTTGGGGACGCTGTATCCCTTCTTCCCCAGCTGATCCAGGGAGATGACACCCTACAGGGGGACATTCAGGTGGTTAGTGGTGGGTTTTATTTTTTTTTGCTTCATTATTTACGTATATTTCACATTTGTTTTGTGGCTCGTCAGCCTTCATTCGGATAGGACAGCGAAGATGGGAACAGGAATGCAGTGTGTGTGTGTATGTGAGTGTGTGTGTATGTGAGTGTGTGTGTGTGTGTGTGTGTGTGTGTGTGAGTGTGAGTGTGAGTGAGAGAGAGAGAGAGAGAGAGAGAGAGAGAGAGAGAGAGAGAGAGAGAGAGAGAGAGAGAGAGAGAGGAGGTAAAGTTGGAAAATGACCCAGGCTGGATTTGAACCTGGGTCCTCATGGGCAAGAGCAACGCTGCTAGATATGCTAAGGCACACTAGCGTGTAGTGCCACAATACACCCAAACCTAGAGGGTTATTAATGGTGCAGAGAGAAAAAGCAAATAACATTACTTATTAATAATAACGTATGTACTTTTTCACTACAGTACATTATATACCAACACAGCATTTTGTAATAATCAGACGGTGTAATACATTACAACCATGTTTCACACTTACATACATTTTCCCCTACATGTAATCCAGTATTTATGACAAATTTGTCGTCGTTACATCATTAAATAATATAGGCCTGTCATAACACAACGTGTTACATCTTGCCAAGTTATCATAATGCAGTGCCACTGTGTTACGTAGTGTGCTGTGGCTGAGGAGCAACTGGGCCAAGGACATGCCGTTTACTCTGCCATCACTCCAACTACACTTCCAGGCTCTCAGGGGAGTAAAGGACATACGGTGGTTTACATAGCAGGGGAACGCAGAGAGCAGGGTGGCATGACAAATGTATACAATTTGCACATATTTGGCACGGACGCATGCACAAGGAAAGATTAAGGTGCACTGTGCTTAGAAATGGTGACATGTCGTCCCACATACACTCGCACATAACCTGCAGAAGCACACACAGACACACACGCACACGCACACGGATAGATGACTGTGCAATGTGCTCTGAAATACCATAATAGTCACACACCTTCGCACGCGCACACACACACACACACACACACACACACACACACACACACACACACACACACACACACACACACACACACACACACACACACACACACACACACACACACACAGGGGGACTTACTAGGAAAGGCGAGGGTGCGCTGTGCTCGGAGATGTCGTAGTAGGTGACCTGGACAGGCAGGGTGGCATGCTGGGGACAGTAGGAGCCGCTGGCCCCGATCTCCGCCGTGAAGCCCTCGATACGACCCGACGGGGAGAAGCGGCCCTTTAGCATGGACTCCTGCTCACACACATGCACACACACATGCGCGCACACACGCACACGTACACGCACACAGACAAACACACAGACAAACACACACACACACAAACACACACATACATGAACACACAGATACACACGCACACACACCCACAGATACACACAACAAAAACAAAAGTGAGTTAGCACCAATTGTTGTCAGCACTGCTGCCAGTTGATGCCAAAGCAGAAACTAAGATGGCCGCCAGTCAAAGTCAAATGACTCGCAACCTTCAAACATCTTTCAATCTTTCATCTTGATACAAAGGGCAATAGGTCTGCATATAGCGCCACTTTCAATAGGTGCCATTCATTTTCATTTACTCGTGCCATTTCCAGTGGTACACACAAAGTGGTTAGATTGCCATAATTGCCCTTGGTTTCATATTTAATAGCTGCGCTGCTAGAAGTGCTACTAACTAGCTCTGTGGCTAGCACAGCTGTGCTGCTGTCGTCAGGGGCACCGCCGGGACACTGTGGTTTGCTAATGTGACATAAGAGCTTCCAGATGTCCCTCATAACAAATAGGCCTTTTAGCGCCACTGATAAATATGCCCCCACCCTACCCTGCCAACATGGATGGATGAATTAAAGACCAACTGGCGAAAGGCTGTGGAAGATATTTTGAAATTAAAATGATAAAATATCTACATTTTTTTAACTGCTTGATGGCATTTAAGAGGTGAAGTACATTGCTTATCTACCAATGTGTATGTGTATTTGTGAGATGACATGTCTGACTTCTCAGGTATGCAAGTGTGGCGGTCTTCATCTGTGTGTGTGTGTGTGTGTGTGGTGTGTGTGTGTGTGTGTGTGTGTGTGTGTGTGTGTGTGTGTGTGTGTGTGTGTGTGTGTGTGTCTGTGTTTAGGTGTGACTCCTTAAATGCGTGCAAATGTGCGTTTGAGTATGTGACTGCATGCCTGTGAAGGTTCATGTAAAAAGTGAATGCGAGTGTGTGAGAGTGTGTGAGAGTCATACTTCAAAGTTGCCCAGGAGGGATCGGCTGATGGAAGCGGAGGGCCAGACGGATCTGGTGGAGTGGCAGCTCTCTGTCCGCCGGCCACTACGCAGCTGGCGACTGGCAAGGACATCAGAACACACAAGGGTCAATCATGTCTTTAAGTAGCGGATGACAACCACAGCAACAGCCAATGCCCATAAATGAATTAGTAAATTGGTCATTAATGTACAACCAATGAACATGCATCTTGGATAATACAGTAAAAGCAAACAAGTGATCAGCTATAGACCTTTAGTGGCTAGATGTTTAAATCCTGCCTGTCCAGTGTGATTTCAAATACTGTACATAAATATTTCTCCACATGCAGTGTGTGTATAAGGCTTGAATACAGGGCAAAATCTATGCTCCCCGAATCATCAGTTATCGTTGCTAGCACAGTTGTTGCCAAATCACATTATTTTGCTAACTATGTTCATTATACAGTTGGCCTATTTATATCATGATACATTTGTCTATATTTGAGAGGTGTGGTCTGTGTGGGCACCACTGGAATTTTTTTAAAGTAGAAAGTAAGTCTTACACCTGCTTCATGTTACAGACATTTTGTATCATGCACAGTCAAATGCTTTGGCAACTACAGTAATAGATAACAGCCAATAACTTAACTTAAAACCTCCTTAGGAAAACGAGAGGCGCAAAGGGGTTGATTGGCAAGAGTGAAAATTAAAAATAGATGAGCTATTCATCACCAGCGTGGCTATGCTAAGGGCTTTACTGCAGACTGTGGAGATATGATTGAAGCTTTCAGAAATGTGACATGACAGTACAAGAGCCCGGAACTGTCAGCACAAAAACATTGATTTAAAATAATCCTCAATTCTCACTCAAGATTGCAAAAAGCATTCACATGTGACGCTTCTTATACGTAAGCACCAACATAACCTGATGGACTCTTTCTTTCGTGTGCAAACTGCTCAAAGAAAATTCATCAGTTCTGAATGTGAACAGTCTTTTGAAGGCAAACATGATTACATCCATAAAATCTTACTTGCACGAGACATTTTAGCAAGCAATTGCAACTATTTTGTGTATGTCTTTTGCATAGCCTTCAGTACTGACGCTTCAAAAATATCACCATAATTCTAAAACTGTCTTTGCATTGTCATTGAGCTCTAATTAAACTGAACATAGCTAAACATAGAATTTACAATGCCAAACTAGGTGACTGAGTCTGAAGGAGTTGAAGGAGATGAAAGGGTACTTTCAGGACAGTAGTTGAAAAGGTACTTTCCTAAATAATCTTTTCATACAGTCAGACAATTCGGAGAGGAAACTTACGATTTGAGCCTGATCCCAGATTTTAGTCTTCTTCCAGCTCTTGTACAGTCTGTGGCGCCCTGCAAAAGACAAGGCCAGCCACTTAACACTTGAAACATACAGTACACAGCTGCCTTTTTCCGACTGACGATGTTCTGGTAGGCCTACAGCTCGACACAGCGCGACTCGGCCACCACTTTTTGCTTTTCGATTGGGCACGACACAGCTCAATCTAAAAGCAAAAAGTGGCGGCCGAGTCTTACTGTGTCGAGCTGTAGGCTTACCAGAAAACCGGCAGTGGAAATAAAAAAGCAAGTGTCAGACCTCCAGTGTACATATCATTTGAACATTAGCCAAACCATTATTTGTACATCCCATTCCATGTAGCAGGTGGTTTAATCTGACGCAACACATAAAAGTAATAGGAAAGTAATTGTACAGGTGCAAACAGGAGCTGAATAAGCATACATTATAAGAGCACTACCTGAGTGAAACTGCATACTAATAATAATAATAATTAAAAAAAATACCCATTGAAGAAAACACGGCAAAACAATTCAACAATTTCATTGAAAGGAATAATAAAATGTTATATATTTTTTTATCATTTAGTTTTTGTTCAACACTTTTTTTTCATTCATTGGCTTGACTTACGGGTTGTGTAGGTGTGTCGTCCGGTTCCCAGCTAAAGCTATAGTCTAAGCTGCCCATTGGCACCCGCTGTGGCTGTGTGTCAGCTAGGCCTCGCGATCCACCTCACCTCAGCACCACAGGGCATGATCGAGCTCTCTCTTTCCCTCCCAGCCACTGTCTCTATCTCTCTCTCTCACACGCTTTTCTTCTCTCTATCTCTCTCTTGTTCCCTCTCTCTGTCTTTCTGTATTCTCTAAGACTAGAGTGGCTACCCTGGGCCTATCTCTGCCTGTCCTCTGTGCTTTCCCCCTGTTCCTATCTATCCCTGTCGCTAGCTCAAACTTGTTAACCTTCCCCTTTTGTATCGTGGTTTCACCCACACAGGGTCTTGCCCGGTGCCTCTAGTCCCCTGTCCCTCTATCACGCGCGGTAGCACTGAGTCCACCACCAGCGCAACAGCAGCAGCAATGCTGGAAATGAAAGACATACTGCATCAGCTCTCTCTGGCCAACAGCCCCCCTGTAAGTCTTTCTGGAACAGAATGGGCTCCGTGTTCTGTGTTTCCCACAGGACAGGACAGTGCAGCACAGCACAGGACAGGGCACCCAGAAAGAGCGGTGCATTCTGTGAGGTGGTGCGCGAGGGCACACCTGCCAAACAATGGACGCCGCTCAATGGGCTTTATTCTGGACTACAGCTCATTTCAGCGCTGGGACAAAAAAGAAAATAGAAAAAAAGAAAAGAGGGGGGAAAAAAAGAAAAAGAGTTTGAACCATGCGCTCTCTTTCACGTATCCCTGGCCATTCCGGGCTCTTTATGTGTCATTCTGCCTTACGCCCAATTTACAAGGGCGCTTCCAAAGCGGTAGAAGCGTGGCGTTCCATTATTTTCCGTTGGGACGCGGCAGCGAGGCGAGAGGTGGTGACGTAGGGAAGCGAGAGTGGCGGGCGGTGGGCGAGCAAGGCGAGAAAGTTGAGCTTGGCTGAAAAATGTAGCGGCACCGCGAAGCGTTAACCAATGGGAGAGCTTTCAACGCCATGACGTCACGTGCGTCACCAGCACTACTGGGATATTAAAAATGGAGGCTGTTTTGATTTCGGTGGTGTCAAATCTGCCGATCGTTTTTCACAGATGGTTTTAAAATAAATGACACTTGGGTTAAGGTGACCAATATATTCGCTCCTGTTTCATCATTTTTATTTGTACATACAGTGTTTGTGATTGAAGAGAGACGGTTGTTTGACCACAGCATTTGCTAAGCTAAGCTAATTTGACCGGTAAACGATGCTACGTCACCACGCAAGGCGAGCGAGCAGGTTGAAAGCGGGTGGAATTCGCTTACATGTATCACAGCCGTTACACATCTCCCCACACCCACACAGGTCTCTAAATCATTCTCGGAAGAATTGGCCAGCTTACGTTTTTTTAAGCCAATGATCATCATGTCCACTCCTGCCTCCACAACGTGACTGCCACTTTCTTTATTTTCCCAACTACAGTCATTACATGCATGCACGGTCTCCGTCTACAGTTTCACCAATTATTGTCCCCAGTGAAACGTTGCTTTGTCTCCTTATGTAACCTTGTATGCGGCTGACTGAAATGACAATGAAACCAATTTGACTTGACCTGGTCTGACTTGACTTGGCTCCGACAGGCAAGACAAATAGCACGGTTACCTGTATCACTCTCTTTGCCTGGACATTCCTGTTTCCAGAGACAGTCTTAGGGGCAGGCTGATTGGACATAGTCCAGGCAGCACTTGCGAGGGGACGGCAACATCGCGAAACCCCCCATCCCGATAACATCACAAATATTGTGAATTAGCGCTGCCTATGATATATATTACAACTTAATTCTGTGTCGTGACCACACTATTGCATTCATAAAGTATGTTATTAACGTTTTGATTACCGGTAGTTGATGTATGTTATAAGTGTCTTATCGTTTGAGGTGACGTTTTTGTCACGGTGGGGCCATGGCAGGGGCTTGTAGGATCACCTCTGTCTGCCTTTCTGCCTTACACATACCCACACAGGTCCCTATACACTGTAACACATTGCAGCCAAATAAATGTAAAAAAATAGTTGACTGACTCAGTTTGAGACTTACGTATCTCAGCTCTAGGCTTTCTCAAGTTGAGTTAACTGACAAACTTAGGGTAGGGCAACTTACTTTTTTTACGCTTAACTGGCTGCAATGTTTTACAGTGTACCTTTCTCGGAAGATTTCAGCTTTGTTTTCTTTTGGCCATTGCTTCCTTTTAGGATCATCTCCACTCCTGTCTCCACAGTGCGAGTGTGAATGTCACTCTCTTTATATTCCCAAATACGGTCTTTGTATGCCATCACTGTCTACGGTTTGTGTGTACAACCAATGAACAAAGAACCCGGTGAAATGTGACCTGCTTTTCTCTTCCTATGCACTTTGTGTATGGCTGAAATGACAATAAACCCCAATTGACTTGACCTGACTTGACTTAGTTAGAGCAGTCAGACAGTGTTGGAGTCGTCTTTCCCCTTTTTGTGCTGTGATTGTGGTTCCTCTCCTATTTTGTGGTACCCGGTACAGTGGAAGAGTTAGGGCCTCCGCACATCGGTTCTGATAAAGTGTGGAGCACTGCTCTGCCAACCTTCCATTCCACTGTTTTCCCAGTAGTCAAGAATAGATTTGTGTGACATCATTTCGTAACATGATGGTAGATATCTTCATTTCCTTTGGCAAAGCATCTCCTCTGTATGCTACTCTACTCTGCATATAATGCCCTTGACCAATAAGTATAACCGCACGAATAGACCAGGCGCGATGCGATTCAAGCGACAGAGTGCAGCAGCAAGCGATAGGAGCGATTGAGGAGACTAGAGTATGTCAGTACAGGCAGAAGGCAAAGCATTCAAGCATTCCCATTGCCTGTGGTCACTGACCTCTATACAGTCATTGGCTGTCGCGGCTTGTCGCCGAACCGCGTCATAGAAAGTTGAGAGGATTTCAACTTCAAACTGTCGCGCTCGTCACGCAAATCGCTCTAGTCTCCAGAATCGCTTTTGTCGCGCGACTCAATACAAAGTCAATTACTTCCGTCGCTCGCCTCGCTCTTGTCGCGGTAGGTGTATTTCTGCGGTAATTCTTCCACTATGGGGCAGGTGACAACACTTATCGTATATTGGCGTAACAGAGGGCAGTGTCTCTATGTGACTGTACTATGGTTCTCACCTTGTGGGTGCTGACATGCACAGGGCACCAGATTATATGCACTATGTGTTAAGTCAGTATGCAGACGCGACTCCAGGGTCAGCTGAGGTCCCAAGCGAAAATTGAAAGTAATGAATTTTTTTTTAAACAAAATTGTCACATGTGAGCTGTTATTCAGCATCTAGGAGCTGCCAAACGGCTGCCTGGCTGCTTAGCCTAGTGACAAGATGTGCCTCTGGCGGATCAGATGCGCCACTGTTCTCACCTTGTGGCGTTGGCGTGCTGAGGATGGGTGATATACTGTATATAATATACCATACACACCATATATACTACAGTATTTAATGACATATCATACCATATACAGTACAATACACCATATATGGCGTAGTATATTGTTCTCACCTTGTGGTGTTGTCGTGCGGAGGGCAGCAGGTGGTTCCAGAAGGGGGCGGCCTTGGCGTCGGTGCTGCGGCAGGAGGCCAGGCCCAGTCCTGGGGCCAGCAGCGCCAGCCGGCTCCTCTTGGACGTCGACGGGCCCTCGTCCTCCGAGCACGAGTCGGCCGTGTCGCTGGACGACAGCAGCTTCTTCTTGGCGGGACACGGCGCCGACGGGTTGGAGGAGTACGTCCCGTTGAGGAACGCCCGCGGGTCCACGGGGGTCTTCTCCGTGGATGGCACGCCGCCGTGGGTGGAGGAGGTGGTAGGGGAGGAGGCCCCCCGGTGGTCTGCAGTCCTGGGTGGTGGAGAGGACTCCAGGCCGGTGCTCCACTCCATGGCCTCCAGGAACCTCCTGGGGCTGGAGGAGGAGGATGGGGGCGAGTGGGGGTACGGGGGGCTGGGGCTGCGGGAGGACACCAACCAGGAGGAGGCTCCCTGCTCGGCCACCGATGCCATCAACGACCCATTGCCGTTGCTGGAGGAGCCATTGCTATATCCGTTGTTGGAGCCATTGCTATATCCGTTGTTGGAGCCATTGCTATATCCGTTGCTGGATCCGTTACTGGAGCCGTTGCTGTGCGGAGGAGAGCCGATGGAGCAGGCCGGGGCGTCTCCTGCGGGTGGAGGCTCGGGGCTCAGCACCGGTGAGGAGGAGCCGGAGGGGTCGCTGGAGCGGTAGCCGTGGGGGGAGCCATGGGGGTCCACCATGGGGGGAGACTTGGGCGATAGAGGGGCCCAGGGGTCAGGCACCGGCCGGTCGTGGTTGTGTTGGGCCGGCCGGCGGGAGGGGTAAGGTGGGGCGTAGGTGTGGGTGGGGGAGAGTGATTGCGAGGGCGGTGATCGGGGTGGGGATGTTTTCGCTGCGGTGGTGAGGGTGGCAGCGGTGGGAGACGCCGCCCCTGGCGAACGGACATAGTAGGAGTCCACAGACGTGGAGCCGCACAGCACCTCCCCCTGCATGTCTTCCCCATCCTCCTCCTGCTGCTCCTCCTCCTCCTTACCGGCCACCTCCTCCCTCGCCTCCTCCTGACCGGCCTCGTGTAACCTCTTCTGAGCTATGGGAGTCACCGGGTCCTCCAGGCCCCTCTTCAGGCCCACGCGGGTGCCTCGCTGCTGGGACTCTCCAGGCACCTCCCCTAGGTAGCCTCCTCTCTGGGAGAAGATGGACAGCTGGTACACCTTCTGCATGCGGATCTCCTGATCTCCGAAAGGTCTGGGCACCCCGCCGGGTCGCGCCACCCCGAGATCGTGACCGTCGGCCGGGGTGCTGGTCGGCGGTGGTAGGTCCCCCTCCTTTGCCGGGAGCTGGACCGTGGGCTCCTTGCGAGCCAGCTCGACGTGGATGTGACGCATGGCTTCTCTCTCTCAGCTTATGTACACGTCTCGAGAGTTATTATTGTGATGAGAGTTTGTGGAAAGTGCAAAAGAGCTTGAGCCCAGAGTCTCTGCTCAGAGGAGGTGGAAGCCTGTACAAATGCTCCACTGCAGTTAGCCAAGCAGTCTCTCCACGGTGCCTGGCTCTATGGCACCTTTGGTAAGGAGAAAATTATGTTAGTCGAGTCAAGGCAAGTCAATTTTGTTTATATAGCACACTGCATAATGGTAACACGTAGACTCGTAGAATGTAGAATGCAGAACGTAGAATGTGTTTTAAGAAAATATAACCATTCAACTATTAGTACCATGAATACCTTTAAATCTACCAACACAAAGGTTTATCAAACTGAGATGCGGCGTGCAAGTTATTACATGGCCTTTACTCCACCACTTAACTACACAATACAGTAATAGGGCAATGGATTGATTCACATCAATCTAGACAGGTCATCTGGTGGAAAAAACAATATGTACAGGTAATAGTAATACAGTATAATCCATCTTCAGTGGAATATTAAGAAATCTCCCCACCTAACAGGTTGTAATGGGGTCTTTCTCTTAAATTATTTAAACTACAGATAAATGGTCCACTTCTCCAAACTTATCTTAAGCGGATAAAGCTCACGGAGAGGACCAACAGAAATTCAGAAGTGCTATTCACCCGGTCATAAGATGAAAAAAACACTCAAACATTACAAAAACATTATTTTAAAGAACTTCAAAAATATATACTTCAGTTACAGAAATGCTCTTGAAGCATCGATTTTGTGTAACAGAAGTTCTGTAACACAAAATCGATGCTTCAAGAGCATTTCCAAGATGGCAGCCAAGTGCTTCTCTAGTCTACAGTAGAAGGTCATTACTCATGTCTAGATGTCCTATCCCCCGCCTGTGAGTTGACCCAAGATTAACCCAAAACAGAGAGCCTGGGCTTTCCTAAGATGGCTGCCAAGTACTGTATAAGGCCTGATAATGTCCTGGGGGAGTCCACCCTGCAGTGTGTGTCACCATTTAATCTCATGTGTCTTTATTACTTATCTCAACACATAATAAAGCTAGAAATCAATGACACATTATTTGAAGGTTGTTTTAAGCCAAAATAGCCGTCTGAAGATGTCACCACATTGAGAGTACATAGAATATACTCTCAATGTGTCACCAAGATGGTTGATGATGAGTCCAGAGACTAGTCTACTACAGAGATGTGATGTCACCCACCCACCTGTGTGTTGTGGTGGTGTGACGATGCCCTCCAGGCTGTCGTGCGTGTGTATGTCCCAGTAGCAGCTGTGCAGTGCCCGTGGCCCCAGGCTACACCCTGAGGAGCGCACCCATGCCCAACACTGCCCTGCCCTCCGAACACCAACAAACAGCATTCCCCGGACAGGCCGTCTGGAAAGGCAAAAGGAAAAAAAGCCAAACCCAAAAATGTTTAGCATAATATCTAGCATTATGTATCAGTGGTTATTTTATACAGCACACATCAAACAACTGTGATCTTTCCATACATTAAAAAGATATAAACTAGATCAAGATGTAAAAGTAAAAAGATAAGAAAAGAAACACCCCTGAATAACAACACAAGTTAAAGGGGTATGCCACTATTTTGGGGCTTAATACAGTTGAACTCGTTGGCTGGGGTTTATAAAGGTGGTAAATTGTCTTATTGTTCATGTTAAGCCTTGTCTTGCTTTAAGACAAGTTAAAAGAGGGAATATGTCGCTAAGCTAGTGAAAGTCAATGTATCCGTGTAGCATTATAGCATGCTACATGGATACATTGACTTTCACTAGCTTAGCGACATATTCCCTCTTTTTACTTGTCTTAAAGCAAGACAACGCTTAACATGAAAAATAAGACACTTTACCACCTTTATAAACCCTGCCCAACGATTTTAACTGTAATAAGCCCCAAAATAGTGGCATACCCCTTTAACATGGGAACATAGTACATGGAACACTGTGTAGTAGTAAAATAGGTAGCCCCTTAATGCACGTCGTACCTCCAGTGGCACGCTGTAATAGTCATTGAAATGTAACTACCATAGCACTACAATACTATGACACAGCACAAGCCCTTTAGTAATGCACCACAACTTGGTCATTACCATACTGGTAACAACAAATGTATAAAGCCGTGTCTTAAGGGGTTAAATAAAAGTGAAAAGGAACTGGAGCAACAGATACACCCTTCAAGCCAGCAGGAAACGTATGGCCTCAAGGTTATCAGCAGTGGTAAAAAATAGCACAGCCTAATCACCCTCTAAACACAACAGCTGTGCAACCAAATTCTACTTTCAGAAAGACAGGAAATTGTGAAATAATTTACAAATACAGTAAGCGGCAGTCATTTTTGTGAAATTAGTAGAAACCAATAATATGTGCAAATCCTTTGTAACTCCTGAGCCTCTGTCATCATACAAAGACACACGACAGCAGCACAGACTCCATAGCCTGCTGTACTTGCCACATTATACACAATAGAGAGGTGTAGAATAATAGAACAATAGAACAATAGAAGTAGTTACTCTTACTGATGTAAATACAACACTACAACATGATCTTACACAGTGTTAAACACCAGCTATTCTACTGTAACAAAATGAGGTAGATATACTGTATGAGTACTTCTACTTTTACTATACTGCTCTGAAATGGAATGCGCGACACAAACACAGAGTCAGACAGGAGCTACGTACGTCAAGACCACATTAGGGGTGTGTTTGGGTTTGAGACAGAAAAAGAGAAAGACAAAGAGATTGCGCAACTAAAGACTTGGTGTGTGTGTGTGTGTGTGTGTGTGTGTGTGTGTGTGTGTGTGTGTGTGTGTGTGTGTGTGTGTGTGTGTGTGTGTGTGTGTGTGTGTGTGTGTAAGTTTATTAGACATACACACGACTATGTAACTCACCCGAGGGCGAAGCGTCAATGGGGGGCTAGAGCCTGAAGCCGCAGAGGCAGTGCTGGTAGTGAACTGGTGGTACAGGTGACACAGGTGCTACTGGCGGCGAGAGGGAGGGTGGTGGTGGTGGTCTCTTCTCTTCTACGGGTTCTCCGGGTCTGGGCCGGCGATGGCCTGGTACTGGCTCTGGCACGCCCCTCCTGGGCACCTGGGCGTGGGGGGCACCTCAGTGGCTGCATTGCGTCTCAGGCATTCCAGTGAGCGAGGCCTTTAAAGGGGGGGCAGAGAGAGAGAGAGAAGGAGGGAGGGAGAGAGAGAAAAGAGAGAGAGAGAGAGAGAGAGACAGAAAGAGAGAGAGAGGGGGGGGGAGAGAGAGAGAGAGAAAGAGAAAGAGAGAGGGAGGGAGAGAGAGAGAGCGAGAGGGAGGGAGAGAGAGCGAGAGAGGAGGGGAGACAGACAAAGAGATTGATAGATAGATTTACTTATTGATTCCAAGCGGGGCAAAGAAAGCATAGCGTTATGACATACATGGGCAAACAGTCAATAGCAATGAAACCGTGTGAAAGAAAAAGAGCACAGCCTAGATAAATAAGCAATATGCTATCTAAATGATTACAAAGAGTACAACTAGGGATGGCAAGAGGGAGAGTGGGGGGGAGAGAGAGAGAGAGAGAGAGAGAGAGAGAGAGAGAGAGAGAGAGAGAGAGAGAGAGAGAGAGAGAAAAGAAGAGCATAGGTCAGCTGCAATTCACACAACGATCCACCACCTCAAACACAATGCCTCGATGAATGATGGCAATATGGATGACATGTCTCCGGCAGAAGGTCCCACAAATAGACATCAGTAGTGCAATATGTTTGCCATATGTGCCTCCGCATTGTATAGCCCACCATTTCTCAGACACTTCCATTCTAAAGATACACACATGAAACACCATCTATGAGGTCCTGCCGAGGCCAAACGGTAGGGCACTCGTCTACCATGCAGCTGACCCGGGTTCGATTCCCGGCCCGGGTCCTTTGCCAGCCCTTCCCCATCTCTTTCCCCACTTGCTTACTGTCCACCTCTCACACTGTCCTGTCAAATAAAGTCGTAAAAGACCAACAAAACAAAAAAAACCCACCACCCATTAACCTGTCCTGGGCTATTCACTTTCTGCTAACGCCAGGTTTGGAGACTGCTGCAATCTCTGTTCTGCAGCTGAGGATCAATCCATTGACAAGTTGATCAGATCACTGCACAAGGAGCACACAGAGTGCCCCGATGATCTCCAATCCAGGCCTGATTAGATTTAATCAATCACCCACAGTCAACAAACAACCGAACCGGTCAGGAAATCAGTCACTGATGATGGGATTTAAAAGGGCGCTATTCAAGTGATGATTACAGCCTAGGAAGATGACAGGTGGGGAACAAAGGGGTCAGTTGTCCCAGGCCCAGAGAGGGAGGGAGGGGGCAGAACTGGGCCCTCATTACATTGTATTTATCAGGTGGGGGTCGAGAGGGGTGGGGGGCTTTTAGGTGACTTTGTCCCGGGCCCGGCCAAAGCTGTCAGCGGCCCTGACTACAGCGTAACTGGGGACAAAGCTGCTTTATGTTTACCTGGCCGCAATCCATCCACTGGAGCCTCACATCAGCTGATCATAGAATCCGTTTAAGCAGACGAGACCAAAGGACTAAATTGACAACATGTGATTGAAGATGCCCCTGACTAACATGAGTCTTTTTTTGTGTGACCAAAACATGGACCATGTAGAGCCATTAGGCCAGGCCCCAACAGAAGGGGTGCTGACAAGGGGGGGACAAAGGGGACAGTGTCCCGGGCCTGGGGAGATAGGGGGCCCCAGAATTGGGCCGTCATTACATTGTATGCATTGGGCTGGGGGGCCCTTTCAGATGACGTTGTCCTGGGCTCAGCCAAAGCTGTCAGAGGCCCTGCCCTGCAGATGGATTAGGCGCAGTACCATCCTAACAGCCCTATTTTGTGCATAGATTGTTATTGAGCTTCTGTTGTAGACCCGCAAAAAACCTTCAATCTCCACATGAGAATGTGGCTCGTTGGGTAATGAGACAGACAAAAGAAGAAGAACTACTGGCAGACCTTTTAGTCTGTAATACCGTGTGCCACTTGCAGGAAAGGAGTGGGGCAATTGCTGATAAAAACCCATGCATACAGTAAATTGCTTACGCAACGCAATGGCGAGAAATAGTCAAAATGCAGTAGCTCTGTCAAAAGCCTGTGTTAATGCCAAGCGAAATATTCAATGTTTACACGCAGTGCTTGGTGTATTTAAAATCCCGACCAGAATAGCCTATATTCTGTTTCCTCAAGTGGCAAGTATGGCAAGCCAAAAAGGTGGCCTTGCCTCAGTAGATGACACATTTTTAGCAACTTCCTCAAGAGTCAATTACGTCAATGCCATGCAGGCCGGGCCGTCGTTTCCAGATAATGTGTCATGGTCTACTCTGTTGTCACCCAAAATGGCAACAGCTGCCTCTGCAAGCAACAGCAGCACCGTGCGTGCAACTCCCATATTGGCTTGGCACACACATAGCAAGCACTATGACCAAAATACATTTTCCACATTAGTTAGGGCCTAGGAATGGGGATGGCCCTGTTTCTGTCTGTGTAGGAGAGCCAAGCTCAAGTGAGGCTATGCAGCCTACCAAGGCTATGGCTATGTAGCCTACCAAGGCTATGGCTATGCAGCCTACCAAGGCTATGGCTATGTAGCCTACCAAGGCTATGGCTATGTAGCCTACCAAGGCTATGGCTATGTAGCCTACCAAGGCTATGGCTATGTAGCCTACCAAGGCTATGGCTATGTAGCCTACCAAGGCTATGGCTATGTAGCCTACCAAGGCTATGGCTATGTAGCCTACCAAGGCTATGGCTATGTAGCCTACCAAGGCTATGGCTATGCAGCCTACCAAGGCTATGGCTGTGCGGCCTACCAAGGCTATGGCTATGTAGCCTACCAAGGCTATGGCTATGTAGCCTACCAAGGCTATGGCTATGTAGCCTACCAAGGCTATGGCTATGTAGCCTACCAAGGCTATGGCTATGCAGCCTACCAAGGCTATGGCTGTGCGGCCTAACGAGCCCAGTACAGCCAAACACATTTCAACTGTGGGCTAGGCCGCTTCTTGGACGAGATACTGGACGGACGAGGTTACACAAGGTCCTATCTACAGCGACTGACTCAAGCCAGATAAAGAGAGAGAGAGAGAGAGAGAGAGAGAGAGAGAGAGAGAGAGAATGTGTGCAAGATAGAGAGAGAGACAGAGCGATGGGAGGAAACTGGTTGAGGGAGGAGAGGCGGCATGGGGACACAGAGAGATAGCACAGCTAACTTGGCTCGCCACCTTGTGTGACATCACCGAAAGTCACATTGTGACTAAAAGTGGGTCAGCCTCGGCACTCGCGCTGTCCCAGTGCACAGCTGAGCGGAGCTGACCAATAAAGTTATGTCACTGTCAAAAACAGTTCACGGACAAACGTGGTGGGCCACTGAGCATCGATACACATTTACACACACACACACACACACACACACACACACATACACACACACACACACACACACACACACACACACACACACACACACACACACACACACACACACACACACTGCCACAAACAAGTGTTGCAGTCAATAACTGAACTGTTTTTGCCAGGCTTTTCTAACTGAACTGAACTTGTGGATACTGAGCAAATAATCTGGTTTCCAGTGTTTCCAAACAAGCAGAAATGTCACTGTCACACAGTACTACACACACACACACACACACACACACACACACACACACACACACACACACACACACACACACACAAAGCTCACACACACACAAGCATCCATTCCATGCACACATACACACGCGCACACACAGATATACTATATAGAATGTAGATTGACGATACTGACACATTCACAGCAATTGCCCTTCATTAAGTTATGTCACATACAGAGGCTCCATGTATGTCAGACATGAAATGAACAAGAACATATGGTATTTATGCATACAAGCGTTAAACTGTTGTAGAATGAAGACACTTGCATGCATGCAGAGTCACACGCACACACACACACACACACACACACACACACACACACACACACACACACACACACACACACACACACACACACACACACACACACACACACACACACACACACACACACACACACACACACAGTACCCCCCACACACACAGTCCCACAAAGTCCCTTAGCTCCAGAATAGAGAAGACAGATGGGGTCCTCAGAGAGACAGGGAAGAGGGAGGGAGGGAGGGAGAGGGAGAGAGGGAGTTATCCGGGGGAGGCAGGTGAGTGTTGGGGGAGGGGCAGTTAAGACAGGGGTAAAGGGGTAAAGGGGTAAAGGGGTAAAGGGGTATTTATAGTCACTATGGTAGCAAGGGGCTAATGAGGGATGTCCCTAGGCACAGCCCCAACAGCCCATCCCTAACATGACCTGTGAACCCTGACACCCAGCCCCATGAGCCACCTGCAGTAGCACTGCCAAACATCACACTGCCATGACACACTAGCTCCAGCTATCTCGCAAGAATCACACAAGGCAAGAAAACATGGCAAGACTTTAGAACACGGTTCACGTTGGCCACTGATACATGCCTAATTACTACCTGTAAAAGTGACGTATAAGTAGCGTGTTGAGCAAAACCAAGGGGCTACTGGTTCCTTATTACAACCATCAATAATATAGGCTTTACTGGCAACAAACTGGATATGTGTGAATACACACCTTTGGGTCTTATTATTGGGATTTGGGTCTTATAAGTCACTTATACAGACAGCAACAAAAGCAAATGTTACAGACAGTAACAAAATATACACTTATACAGACAGTAACAAAAGCACAAGTGAAGCCTATTCGTAAGCACCAGCCCAGCCCAGCCCAGCCCCAAGGGCCACCTGCGCAAATCACTGCATAGTGCGGCAGTGAGAAATCCACTAGTGAGAACTCCACAAGGCAATGGAAGATCAACCAATAGTAAATAGTAGAATAGAAAAGTACACTTTCCCTAAAATAAAACCCCACTGAAATGACCTATTTGTTGGAGATAAAAAACGTAATGGCAGCGTGCCCCTCATCAGGGCTTAATGACACTATTTCACGCCACCCAGAGTGGGAAATGGTGCCAACGACAGTGACGCAGGCGAGGGCCTTTGATTTCAAAGCAGGGCCAGCCAGCCAGCCAGCCAGCCAGCCATCCTTGCACCCCAAACCCCTCGCCAGGCCCCTCGTCAGGATACCCCTTAGTCAGTCTGTTCAAACGGTAATCGAGAGGATGGGAGAGCATATGTGTGTGCGTGTGTGTATGTGCTCTGATATTCTTACACTAACTGCATGACAACATAGAAAAATAGAAAATGAGAGAGAGATGGAGAGACAGAGAGAAAGAGACAAGAGAAAGAGATTGAGCAACTAAAGACTTTGTGTCGTGTGTGTATGTGTGCGTGTGTCTGTGTCTGTTGAATGGCTATTTTAAGCCCTATGTGTGTCTTTTTTGCAGG
>NC_085859.1:26771088-26773588 GCF_034702125.1 Engraulis encrasicolus | reverse complement strand
TGTATGCACTCTAAAAACACACACACACACACACACACACACACACACACACACACACACACACACACACACACACACACACACACACACACACACACACGCGTACAAGAACACACGCGTACAAGAGTGGAAAGAGGAATAAGAAGAGCGAGGGATGGGTGGTTGGGCGGGCGGTTGCACGTGGGCTTGTTCCCACTTGTGCCGGCGGCTGCAGCTGATAGGAGCTGAGCTCAGTGCACAGCTGAGAGCCCGTGGCGGAGAGGCCTGTGATGTCAGCAGTTGGGTGCAACAAACGCTATCAGCACTGGAACAGAGGAACACAGCGCTGCCTTGGACTGCCTTGATGTGTGTGTGTGTGTGTGTGTGTGTGTGTGTGTGTGTGTGTGTGTGTGTGTGTGTGTCTGTGTGTGTGTGTGAGAGAGAGAGAGAGAGAGAGAGAGAGAGTGAGTGAGTGAGTGAGTGAGTGAGTGAGTGAGAGAGAGAGAGAGAGAGAGAGAGAGAGAGAGAGAGAGAGAGAGAGAGAGAGCAAGAGAATGTGTGTGTAAATACTGTGTTGGTGGAAGTCTGTGTATGTCTACTATCTACAGTATATGAGAGCTTATTGCTCTGTCTGCTTAGACGTGTATCTCTGAGTGTGTGTGTGTGTGTGTGTGTGTGTGTGTGTGTGTGTGTGTGTGTGTGTGTGTGTGTGTGTGTGTGTGTGTGTGTGTACGTGTGTGTGTGTCCGCATCAGATATACATGACAGGCCATGGCCAGGGAGGGATATTTCAGTTATGACTGCAGACATGCTATACAGTACTGCATGTGGTGCGCTGGATTTAAATGTCCACACACACACACACACACACACACACACACACACACACACACACACACACACACACACACACACACACACACACACACACACACACACACACGTGACCGGCCTGGAGTGGCATAAGGGAATTAGTTGGCAGGAGTGTCCGTCAGCAGAGGCTGATATCACAAATGCCCCTGTCTCTCCCTTACGCAAGTTTAACGAGGTTATCAAGCCAGTCACTGCAAAGAAAGTAGTTCATTTACCACAGTGTGCTGCCAATTCAAGAATCGCTGTCGAATAGAGATAATACATAACTCTGTGTCGGTATGAGAGCTGCTATACCCAATCTCAGCATTTACTAGCCTATACTACTACTATCGGCCCAATTCTCGGTTGAAAACCCCCCCTTACGACAATCGGCGGAACGTTAACCCCAAGCGATTGTCGAGAAAGAACGTCTCACATGACGAGGAAATCTAAGATAGAACGTTGGCAGCTCAAATCAGAGTTACCGATCGCAAATCGTAGAAATCAAACCGTGTTAGATATTTGCGACTGGAAATAGAACGTCAGGCATTGTCTTGGGTGTTTGCGAGCAGGGATGAGATTGACAGGTGCGATTCTCTTCGAGTGTACGGCGCAACCCGACTTCAAAATAGCACACAAAATCGGGAGTTGTGTAGTTTGGGCCAGGCTTAAGCTTACTTAATGAGCGAACGTCTAATTAATTGATTGTGTCCTTGCCGATTGATTAAGTATTCTCTTAGATAGGAGCTGAATCTGAGCAGCCATCTGTGCATGTAGTTGAAGAATGGGGAGAATGCGGCCATTGTTGGATTCGTGCCTTTCACACAAGATGCTTCTTTTTAGCCTGAGTGTCCCCTCGGGCTCTATTTCTGTGTGTGTGTGTGTGTGTGTGTGTGTGTGTGTGAGTATGTGTGTGTGTGTTTGTGTGTATGTGCTCACGTGAGTGCACACGAGCAAGTAGCAAGTGTATGTATGTGTGTGTGTGTGTGTGTGTGTGTGTGTATGAGTGTGTGTGTGTGTGTGTGTGTGTGTGTGTGTGTGTGTGTGTGTGTGTGTGTGTGTGTGTGTGTGTGCGCGTGTGCCTGCGTTTGTGCATGTATGTGTTTTTATATATTTGTGTATGCCTGTGTGAGTGTTTTAGACCTTAGAGATTTACTGCCAAGGTGAAGGGAGTTGACACTTTGACCTTTTGTTTCATTCTCCCTTCCGCTTGTTGTATTATAAACCTGCAATCTTGCTCAGCAACTGACATACTAGGTACGGAAACCAGCACATAAACCGCGCACGTCAGTGTGTGTAGCTGTTACACTCGCTTAGAGTAGAATATAGAAGCCAGCGAACAGCATACAGACCTATGGTTGGTCCTTTGTATACAGTATATGTAGCAGTGGCGCCTGGGCATGATTGAAAATGTCATGTTTAGTGTGCAGTCGTTGCAGTCCCTAAGCTTAGAACATAGAAGCCATCGAACAGCACGGGCCTTGGGTGCTAAGTTGCTGGCTAGTGCTTTTGTGTGTAACTGTCGTCGGGTGGCAGGGCAGGCAGCCTGCTATTGAAAACATTCCTCCGCTCAGCAGAGCACAGCACAGCACAGCCCCACCGCCCAGCCCTACAGCCCAGGCTCACAGCACAACACCACACAGCCCAGCCCAACCCAGCCCCACCGCCCA
>NC_085859.1:26731088-26766088 GCF_034702125.1 Engraulis encrasicolus | reverse complement strand
AGCCTTATCGATCGACTTACGATTAATTGATAAGCGGCGTTTTCCCCCCGAAATCTCAATGTTTCTCGAAAAAAAACTACTAAATCTAAAAATTTTAATTAAAAATTGAGATAAAATACCACATTTAAATCAATTCTATTTCAATTCTTTAACCAAAAAAGGTGATTTAAATATTCCCACTATTCACACCCCTCTTCACACACACTCTTCACATGCCCATTTCACTTGGGTCTCTTGTCAGTTGAATTGTCAATTCATTGCGATTAATGTTTTTAATAGATTAATGCATTGATCAATTAAAGTCGATTAATCGATTGCATCCCTAGTGGGGGGCATAGGAGAGAGAGAGGTGTAAAAGGAGGTGGGAGGTAAGCAGTGTGTGGTGGGTAGAGGAGGAGGAGGAGGGTGGGGGGGAGGATAGGAGAGGGGAGGAATGGAGGGGAGGGGAGGGTAGCAGTAGAGACAGGGAGGGTAGGGACGAGAGGAGAGGAGAGGAGAGGATGTGGTGGCTGCTATAGGAAAGGTGGGAAAGGGTGTGTGTGTGTGTGTGTGTGTGTGTGTGTGTGTGTGTGTGTGTGTGTGTGTGTGTGTGTGTGTGTGTGTAGAGTAGAGTACTTTTATTAATCCCGAAGGAAATTAAGGTGTCTGTCAGGTGTGTGTGTGTGTGTGTGTGTGTGTGTGTGTGTGTGTGTGTGTGTGTGTGTGTGTGTGTGTGTGTGTGTGTGTGTGTGTGTGTGTGTGTGTGTGTCTGTGTGTGTGTGTGTGTGATTCACATCTCAGTTACACACGTGTAATTAGCACCCTCGTCACAGCAGCCTAAACATTTGGTGTCAGGGAACAGGGAAAAGAAAGATGAACTGTATATTGTTTTAATTCAACCCAATATGTCGCATAACATCCGATAGCCTGTAAAGAAATTAAGCAAAGCCGGCTTGACCCACAGGGCTAATGACATATATACTTCCTCTAATATCATCTAATGTAATACAAAAGTAATAACACATAACACAATAACACATCGTCAATGTATGCCTCAGATGGCTAAGATGACATTGAAACAACGTTGATTTTCCATCAGAAGCATCCAAATAATGTTGATTTAACAAGATGATATGCCCTGAAGAAGGCCATAAGGGCCGAAACGCGTAGGCATTGTAGCCAAATAAAAAAGTTAAAAAATTGCAACCTTGAGTGCCTCAGCATCTGTCTTCCTGGACCAAGTTTGAGAGCCCCTACACTGATGAGCACCAAGGAAAAAAGGTGAAGATGCTGAAGCACTCCAATTACCTGCTTGTGTTTAATGTTGATTTAACGTTGTGTCAGTGACATCTACTCCTCTATGTGTAGTATTTACGTAGATGTGTGTTGATGAGCGATATGCTGGAAGTGTGCAGTGTGTATTTAGGCCCATGTATGAACACTGCTGGCCACCCTCATTTCCTGTGGGATTAATACAGTAGGTCCACAGTGCTACACTATCCCCTCTGGACAGTGCAGGTCAGCCTGACTGAAGCGCTTGTAATAACACAAGAAAGCACATGTTTGCATCTGACTCACTCAGTCACTCGTCGACCTTTACGCAACAGCATGCCAACAGAGGGACAGAGAGACAGAGAGAGAGAGAGAAAGAGAGAGAGAGAGAGAGAGAGAGAGAAAGAGAGAGAGAGAGAGAAAGAGAGAGAAAGAGAATGGGAGGGAGGGGGGCAGAGACCGTGACGGACAAATAGAAAAAAAAACAGGTAGAGACTGAGACAAAGAACCAGAGATAAAAAAGGAGAGAGAGAGAGAGAGAGAGAGAGAGAGAGAGAGAGAGCAAGACATGGAAAGAGAGGAAGATGGAAAGACACAGATAAAGGGGAAGGGGATGAGAGAAGGAGAGAAACCAAGGAATGGAAAGACAGAGTGACAGTGACAGAGAGAGAGAGAGAGAGAGAGAGAGAGAGAGAGAGAGAGAGAGAGAGAGAGAGAGAGAGAGAGAGATAGAGAAAGAGAGAGGCTGTGTGTATTCCACATAAGGATCAGCTGGCAGGGCTTGGCTAGGAGGTTTGTCAGCCGCTTCCAGGCCCGCTGTGGTTTGTGTTCATTAGCAGCACACACACACACACACACACACACACACACACACACACACACACACACACACACACACACACACACACACACACACACACACACACACACTGTACCAGAGCAGTCTCAGTCTCTCTCCAATCTCTCCTCAGTCTTCCAGTCTTTCCTTCTCTCTCTCTCTTGCTCTCTCCCTCTCTCTCTCTTCCTCGCTCTCTTCCTCTCTCTCACACACACACACACACACACACACACACACACACACACACACACACACACACACACCGTGCACTGGCGAGGGGCAGTGGTGGGGTGGCTTGAAAGGAAAAAAAAAAGGGGGGGGGGGCATACAAAGACACAGACAAGAGACTCTCTCAGTCTCCCACACAGACAGAGGGTGAGACAGAGAGAGAAAGGGAGAGAGAGAGAGAGACAACGAGAGAGACAGCGAGAGAGAGAGACTCACACAAAGACGAGGAGAAGAGCTGAGCGCAAGAGAGAAAGAGGAAGCCCCATGCTCTCCCTTTGTTGATTTGGCATCAAAAGGCTTCTGACCAATTTCAGCGTATGCAGCATATGCGGCTTACTGCAAGGACAGCCGGTCACATTCAGAGACGCACACTTTGTTTAGATACAAAACTACAGCATCACACCCTGCATTACCACCGTCACCTAAACCGCCCTCCCTCCAACACCCAAACCCTTTCACATTCTCCCCCTGACGTTACTGCCCAGCTGTGGGTTGGTTGGTGGCAGACTAATGCTGGCATTGCAATTGCCTCGAGGGCAGCGAGTGAGCAGAGGGCGTCTTTGAAAGCCACCACTGCTTGCTTCCCTTGCCTGCCTGCCTGCCTGCTTGCTTTGTGCGGCTCACTGCACTGCACTGCTTCACCGAGTCAGAGGCACAATAGTGCAGACTGGATAACCTACCGCCACATGGCCAAGAACCGTGAGTTGCAATGACGAGGACCCCCAGAGTGTAGCTGCCCGAGACGGAGACAGAGACTGTGCCAGAGAGACTGTCTGTCTGGCTGGCTGACTGACTGACTGACTGACTGACTGAACCGGCCTCCGAATCTCTGTCTCCGAATCCGTCTCTTGTCTTTTGTCAGGGTGGAGGGAGCGGAGGGGGCTTCGCGTAGACTAGAGTATTAGACCGTCTCATAAGCGGGACACGATGACCCTTGACCTTGTCAACGTGCCGTGCTGTTTAAACATCGCCGATGAGGGACAAGGATCTAATAGCTTCTCCCCCCCCCCCCCCCCCCCCCCCCTTTTGGAAAATCATTCCAAGGCTTTGCAGTGCAGCATACCACAAGCCTGTAGCGTTCACCGGCCATTTAGATGAGATTACATGCTGGTTGAACACATGTCAGTGGGGATTGCATAGGTTTTGGCTTGTGTGAAATGACTGGGTTTTTTATATAGAGGGAGAGGTGTTTGAATGATTTCACGTTATTGCATCACTTGTCTTTGGACTGTGGATTGGATTGCCTTATAGTTATAGCTATTAATGTCAACATGTGTCTTGTCCTCAAGACCCTCAAACCCATTTAGAATGGACACTTACCACCAGATCACCCAGGTCCAATGGCTGTTTGTCGCAGCTTCTAGGTACGACCAGCAGTCCTGAGATGTTTTGAAAAGGTGGAAGAAGGATGAGAGAGAGAGAGAGAGAGAGAGAGAGAGAGAGAGAGAGAGAGAGAGAGAGAGAGAACAGCTGAGCGTTACACACATTTATCCCAAAGCCAAAGCAGATTACATGGATGCAAGGTACAGTAGGCTACACTGTGTTACTGACTCCCTAGGTAAGGAAAGGAAAGTACTGCTGGTATCCCTCCTGGCATTTTGCATTGTTTGCCTTGTATTCTGTTTGCAGGACAATAATGCCAGATCCCACAAGATAATCGGGCAGGTTAGTCAACTGGAACCTGTCTTTCCACAAGAAAGGGATGCGTTTCTCCCCAGTAGACTTCTGCTGGAAAATGTGTCTATTTCAATACATTTCCTCATAATAACAATAAGATACCATTGTTCGACAGGACTGCCTTTTCCGAGGTTACCTGGTCGACCTATACACGAATATAGGCGACCTCTACGTCGTTTGGGTAACTCTAGAAGCGAAGCGAACCACTAAATAATAAGCTATCACTGAAAAGGTCCTCTGTTTTTCTCCAGCTCAATGGGAGAGGCTTTGTAGCGTTGGGTACGGATGCCTAGCGTTCCATATATGCATGGGGTGTCCTGGACATCTTAAAACCTTCACGCCCACTTCAGTGACGGGCAGATCTCTCTCACTCTCTCTTCGCGCACAAAGCAAACGCACGCAGACATGGAGGAGACCACAGACACATCAAAGTGTTCACTCCTTGCATTGGTAATTTGGGTTACATTTTTAAGATATGATGCAATAGCCTAGGTGAATTGTATGATGGACAACCTTCTTAATTACCGGTAACTGCAACTTAATTCCCCGATCTTATGCGCTCTACAAAAGGTTACAGCCACCATCGTGCCATTCACGCATCCTTCATGAAAAGACAGAGGCATTCAGATACATTTCTATTTCTCGAAGTTACATTGTATCAACATATGCCGTGCAAACATAAAACACAAACTGCGCTGTGTCTTTCTGCAAGGCTGCACCGGTGTTGCAGGAATGTAGCATATAATCACAGACAAAGCGAAGAAACGCCCCCTGCGTATGAATAGACTGAAGGCTCTGGGTACAAGTAAAAGCCATTGTGGGGAATATGTTGTATCCTAACCTACTGCAGATCAGGTGCCAACACTGCACGTCGGCCTGTCATTGTTTAAGGAGAAAATATTTTCTACCCTTACACTATCTTGGAACACAACACCCATGTCAACTAAGAAAGGAAATATCAACATATTAACATAGACACACAGTCAACGGATTCTTCATGCAGGGTGGTTGCTTGACAATACAAAGTAGAGATTAACGTGATTTAATCTGTTTCGTATAATATCTGATCGCATGACTAGCAAATGAGTAAGTGATATGCTATGTTGCTACATTAGGTTCTACAGCAAAAATGTGTTGTTACTTTGTAACGCAGTCTGGCCTAACCAGAAGTCAATGGCCTATATAGATATTTAACAAAGATCATTAAGTCGAAAGAAAGGGTGATTGAAGTGACTTACCAAATATTTCAGGAGATCACTGAATCCTCTAATGTAACTAATCGATTACACCAGCATACGGAACTGCATTCCCGTCGCTTTTGTGGCAAGTTTGCCCTTTTCTATTTGTTCTAGTAGCCTACACTGGCCGCTGCCTCGATCGAACGGACAACTGAACTGTCAGTATTTAAATTCCAACAAGCTTAGAGCTCAACCAACAATCTACCGTCAGCGCTGGGCGTAGTTGTTGGACTGTCGCCTTAAATCTTCAGAAATATCGTCGATTCTGATGATGAACGGCACTGTGAAGAAGGAGCTTTCCTGTTAATGTCACCCTCGACAGCAGTAAAGGCTTGTCCCTTTGGTATTTTCTGAGCCCTCGCCCTATGAAAATTAGGCTATCTCTTTAAAAAACTATGCTTCCGGGGTCTACTGAAAAATGCATAAAAGGTGGGCTTTAGTGACCAGCTGGAGATCTGTCATGTATCTGATTCGCTGTCTGAGCTGAACCGTCCAATAGGCTCCCTCACTGAAACCCTAATTTGAATAATTTAAACCAGAGAAAATATATGCTGACGTTAGGCTATGCCATTGGCTTCCTTTTAAGGAGGCGTTTCACTAAACACGCCCAGTACACGTGCTATTTGTCCCAGTCTCAGCTTGCAGTGAAGAAGGCCTCGATTATTGCGAGAGGAAGTCTCCAAGGATCCTGCAAAACAGAAGAATACTCACTGGCAGAGCTCAACAAGTGCATCAATATAATCCATCCATTCCTATGTTCAAAGATATTGGGATAGAAGGAAACAAAAAGAGCATAAACCAATATTGTTTGTGAAGTCTGCATTGCTACCCTATTGAAAACAATGCAGTGGAGGCCTAGGCCTACTGGCATTTATTATTGTGAACAGACGCCA
This sequence comes from Engraulis encrasicolus, assembly GCF_034702125.1. Lineage (NCBI taxonomy): Eukaryota > Metazoa > Chordata > Actinopteri > Clupeiformes > Engraulidae > Engraulis > Engraulis encrasicolus. The sequence continues at coordinate 26,759,963 of NC_085859.1, read as the reverse complement.
TCCTCTGGCCAGAGTACCAGAAACAACTGGAATAATGCACAACGTAGGCCTATGCCCCCACTTTGAGTGAAATGTAGGCTAAACACATAGCCATCTTATAATAATAATAATAATAATAATAACAAAAAAACAGTCCACATCCAAAAATATAACCACATGCAGATAGATAGATGTATTGGGGCAGCTTTGGCCTACTTGTTAGGGGGGTGGTCTTACGGTTAGAGGGTTGCAGGTTCGAAGGTACTTCTCCATAGACCTCCATCTATTGAGCAAGGTACGTAACCTCACAATGCTTCAGGAACTGTAACTAATGCCCTGTGAAACTGTGAGTCCATTTGGTAAAAAAAAGCTCCCGCTAAGTCTAATGTAATTTAAGGTAAAGATACTTTGATATAAGAATATATAGACACTATTACAGCCCACCAAGCAGGTGTTTTAAAATAAAGGGTCTGCACACTTGTTTTGCTGCAGAGCAGGGACCTGAAATATACATTTACCTGAAATGTGAAGAACTTTTTTTCTCTTATATAGACAGGTGGCAAATAGCCAAGCAGACAGAACATTTAGACATTATTTATTGATGATAGATGACATAGTAATACAGGTTAAATGTTAACAAATTACAATGAATCACATGTTAATTACATTTTAATTAAGTGTTTTTCCACCACAGTTTCACTGCAGACAGGTTGCCATCTCTGCTTGTGCTTGTAAAGTGCAAACAATAGGCTATTTTAAAAGAAAAACTAGCCATTTTGCTTATTCTTACACAGAAATGTTGCAGATGGATTTGCATAATATGCTCTGGGAAGGTGGAAAATGGGCTGATGAATTTGAATCCAGGATTTTCTTTCTTTCTTTTTTTAAAATATGTTTTAGGGTTTTTTGCCTATATTATAACAAAGATAGTGACGAGTGGGACAGGAAATCCGTGGGAGAGAGAGATGGGGGTAGGGTTGGGATATGACCCAGACCGAACTTGAATCTGGTACAAGCTCATTTATAGACGGATGCCATGGCACAAGGATTCTTCTGGTCTATCCTGCCTTTGCTGTCCACATGCTTCCTAGTCACTTGCATGTTTTCACAGAGCACAATCATGTGTTATGTGTTTTGCAGGCCTATCCATCACCATGAGCCCTGGTTTGTGAAGGCCATGCAGCCATTTCTCTCTTCTTGAGCCTTGTTTTGCAATTCTGCCCTGCCCAGTCGCCACAGAGTATTCATGTTGATCTGATTTGACCTGTTTGATTAGATTTCAGAGATATTTTGGTTCCTCTAATTTAACCTCTACTCTGTGGCATGACAACATGGGTTGTCTGTTTTTCGTCTCTGTAGTCTGAAATTCTAACCTGTGGGATGCATGTTTAGCTAATCCTTCAGGCCAGTGCAGCACTTGAACGTAATATTCCATCTGTCTCCATATCCTGGTGAAGAATTACAGTCTTTTGTGGGCTGTTCATTTGTGTCATAATTTAATTGCGTTTCAACTTTTCATGTTGCCCCTTAGTATCATAATAAAGTAATGTCTGTTAAGGACAAATTATAGTTAAATACTTCCACTGAATGACAACATATAAAATAATTTTAAAAAGTGTCACTGACCTTGGCCATGGCTCAAAGGGCTAGGGCGCTGTACTGTTGCACCGGGAACCTGCATTCAATTCCAGAATCCAGAGGTGTTTCCAGAACATCCCTCACCTCTCTCTTTCACTCATTTCCTGTCGCAATATGTACTTCCTGTCTGAATAGAGGCTAAAAGCCCATTTCTTTCTTTCTTTCTTTCTTTCTTTCTTTCTTTTAAAAGGTGCCCCGATGGCATACAGGTTAATTTTGTTATTTTTCTTCTTCTTTAAAAAAAAAAAAAAAAAAAAAAACGACTTTCTAGCATTTTTTTTGCCCTGGAAAAGTGTGAGTATGGAGTATACAGTAGGCCTACAAAGCCATAGTACAATGTACAATACCAAGCGTAAATGTCTGCTAGGCCATACTTCTTCCAACAGGTGGTGCTGTTTTATAGGATATTGTCTTTCAACTCGAGGCTCCCATCACTTGTCAAAATCTTTTCAGTCCAGCTGCTTAGAACAACACAGCGAGACTCATGTAAGATGTTACGCTAGAAATACATGTAGCCTACACGTAGGCCCTATAATAATTTTTACTTTAGGCTGCTACGTTTTGTCAATATTTCTAAAGATGTTCCTGTCCTTTTCTGCACTAAGTGGTGAATAGGCTACAACTTCATGCATTCATCTACACAGCAGTCATCACATCTAGACTGCATTCTGCTAGACTTTTGTATCACTCATTCGTTGACATCTGTTTCTATTTCACGTTCCCGTGTGTTTGAATGCCACCTGTTCGAATGAACCTGCCACCTTCCCCAACTCCTGTCATTGGTTACATACACGTAAGACCCACCTACTTAACTCTATGCCGAGACATCATTGGTGAGTTGTCATGTCAATTCTGTCCAGATAAAACCCATCCCTCGGAGCGCCTAGTAAATCCTTACTTTTCACTCTGGTTGTGGCGTTATTGTACACGGGCGGTAGTGTTGAAGTGTATATATTTTAAAACATGTAGGCGCATTTCCACTTAACTTCTTCTTTACTCCGAATGGTCGAGGCACCTGTGTAAATGCAGGTGATGCCACAGGCTGTTGAGATGTATGGTGAAGGTGAAGGCGTCCCGTTTTGAACTCGTGCACAGCTCGTTGAACGCTCGTGGAAATGTCACTCCTGTGTGTTCGAGGTGGGTGTCTTGTATTTTTTTTTCCTGCTAGGACGTGAAATAGATTTGTTGTCAAGTGTTTGAACTGTAACCTGTCACACACAACTCACAGTTGTCATTATATTTGAACTTTATAATTTACTTCAGCCTAGTCCACACATTATTGTCACCATTGGTAGAAAGTCTGTTTACATCAAGCTTCAAGCTTTTTTTTGTCATGGTAAACATGCTCACAAGAAGAGTCTTTTGACCTCATGCCCTAACTATTGTGTGTAGCTAATGTTGTAATTAAATGTGTATTGCCCTTCTGAGAAACCACTGTTCTGTGACATTATTATGTGTGACCTATAAAGAGTAGCAGCTAACCTACATAAAAAAATCTACAAGCAACACACTGACACTATTGTTATTTCAAATTTATGTCATAATTGGGAATTTATTTGGAGTCATATTGAAAATGACTTGGGGGACATAAAAGGGTCCAGATAGGATGATTGGCAAGGGGGTGTAGCTCAGGTAGCCTACAGCATTTGACTGCAGATCAAGAGGTCGAAGGTTCAAATCATGGTACCCCCTACGGATAGCAGGGGCCTGGCTAAAATCTTGGGGGCAGCCATGTCCTAATGGTGAGGGATACAGGTTCATCCCACACTTTTACCTCTCCTTACACCTTCACCCATGCCTGCCCTGCAGTGGCCTTGAGCAAGGCACCTATCCCCACATTGTTCCAGGGATTATAACCAATACCCTGTAATATCTGTAAGTCGCTTTGGATGAAAGTGTCAGCTAAGTGTAAAGTAATGTAATGTATATTAATGACAACATTCCAGGCTAATGACAGCCAAGATATGCATTCAAGTGTTCCAAGGTGGGAAGGAAAACATTACAAACGCACAGGCAGATGTTGACATCATGACACTGAACTATATCGCTATCAAGGACCAAAAGCAATCTTTTACATTCTGGACATTTTTTCCCGAAGGTTTGGTGCAGCTTGTCTACCAAATTTGCACTGTTTCTTTCATGGGAACATACAGTATAGCCCATGTTGGTCTCTTTCTCTGCAATAATGCTGACTACTTTTCCTTATAATATCACTCTCACATGGCAATGGCTGCTGTATATGAATGGTCCTTAATCCCTAAGACATGGCCCCTGTAATATATCAGCTGTTACCAGAAAGGTAAGCTTAGACCGTAATGTTGTAATTTATTACTAAAGGCCCTACACTGTCATAGTGGTGTAGTACTATGGTAGTAGAGTTTTTTCAGTGACAATTAAGCTTACAGTGTTCCAGTGGAGAACCAGGATTTGTTAAGGGGCTACTTAGAAGTGGACCCACTCACCTGACTTTACCCCTTGTAAGTACACCATTATTTTTCTGCACTATCCTATCTGCACATGTGCACCAAGGCTGCACGATCCGGATGTGGAGCATTGTCGCCCTTTGTTTCGCTACCTGTAAGGACCCTGAAAGTCTATCTATGATTAATTCCATCTTTATTGTGAATTGTAGACTATTTGTCAAGACGCTGACAAAACGCACTTCATGTCTGATCAATAGGCCTCGGCCATCTTTGACAGACGGCCACGTCAGTGTCTCGTTAATCTTTAGGCTAACTTAGAAAATGACAATTTTCATTAGGCCTACACCACCGGCACCATTATATAATATTACGAGTATTTCCCACAGTTATAACATTATGTGGTGTATAAACCACGAAAAATGCCATGCAGCCTCGGCTACCTGAATAAAGCAAATCAGACTGGCTTTCAGCGAAACAACACTAACAGATCAGCTTTTAGCGCAACGAAGGGCGACATTGTTCCACCAATCCGGATCGTGCAGCCTTTCGTGGTGCACATGTGCAGATAGGATAGTGCAGAAAAATAATGGTGTACTTACACCCCTCTAGGTGCAGCAAAACACCTTGCTGGCAATGAAAGGGTGAATATTATTATTGCGCTTGTTGTCCTGGTTTGGGCTTGTTGGGCAGATAAGTGGAGAGATGAGAGGAAATGAGTGAGTGAGAGATGAGAGATGGTGTGTGGCCCTCCCAAGAGAATCAGTCTTAGATTTCGGTGCTAGCCAGCATAGGCCTTACATGCAGATGGGATTGCCGGTGAATGTAGTCACTGTTGGTGAAAACACACTCAACCACCATAGGATAACAGCATTACTATCATATCATAATGACATTGCTGAGCTTTAAGCAAAATATGAAGAATTGACCATTACCATTTTGGTAACAACACGCTTCAAATAGTAGAGTAGTAGAGTATGGCATAGTAACATATATTGATCCAGAGGGAAATCAGTGATCACAGTGTCCAGTAGCATACATACATAAATACAGAAGATAAACACAAAGACATTACACACACACATCATCAATTGGAGCTTTGCATAGCGTTCAGAGGGGGCGTCCTTGATTCTAGGCCTAGCTGATCTTTCAGCTTAACAGGCAATCAAATCCACACCCCCCACCCTAGTGCCCTCCAACCATGTCTTGCTGACCGACGTAAATAACTTAGTGTCTGCGCCTCACTTGTCTGTCTTAGCCCTTCCTTTTGCCCTTTGCCTGTGGCCTGCCATTGCACCCTTGATATCACAATGAATGACTGCAGGGGTAAGAACGCTCTACTGCGAAGGAAGCAAGACGCTTCCTCTGTGTAAAAAGTTACGGCTCACACTATGATTAGACACCTTTGGAGGACATATTTGCATTTATTTGTAGTACGCAGTTTGCTGGACAATTCAGATCAGAAATTGATGTTGTACTGTAGACATAGAGTGTGAGGAGGCATTGCCCATTTATACTTTGTGCTATGCATTGATGTTGCAGTGTATTATACAGATCTAGCTTTATTTAATCAACAAGTGTTCTGGCCACTGCACGTGGTATCACTCATCATGCTAACACCAAGCAGTTGATTTACTTGCAAAGGGCGTGCACGCAAACATACGCATGCAGATGTGTTGTTTAGGTCTTAGAGAGAGAGAGAGAGAGAGAAAGAGAGAGAGAGAGAGAAAGAGAAGAGAAAGTGGTGGAGAGTCACAGTTAGAGTCGGGTGAATGGCCTTAGGACTGCCTGGGGATAGCCATGCAGATTGAGCTTCAGATTGAGTGTGCGTGGCCAGAGAGAGAGAGAGAGAGAGAGAGAGAGAGAGAGAGAGAGAGGAAGAGAGGAAGAGGGGGTTGGGGGATTGGGGGGTAATCCTCTGGCCATCTGCTGCACCAGCGTTCTGGGAGTCTCGCATGGGCCAACCGGGATGACAGCCTCACAATGCAACGCTGCTCTAGACACGTCACGGACACAAGCTCACTTCCTGTCTGTGTGCACTAGCACGCTCTCTCTCTCTCTCTCTCTCTCTCTCTCTCTCTCTCTCTCTCTCTCTCTCTCTCTCTCTCTCTCTCTCTCTCTCTCTCTCTCTCTCTCTCTCTCCATTTTCTTCAATTGAGTTGCTTTAATACCATTTAGAATCGAATACAGTGTTGCTAAAGCGTGCGGTGCAGAACAATAGTCTACCCGTATTGTGCAGTGCACTTACATTGCAAGTATGCATCACTACACTGCAAGCATAGCCAAACTCTAGATCTGTCTCTGTGCCTCTACCTCCCTCTCCCAATGACACCTCTTGCTCTCAGAAATGCCTGAGCCTCCCCCATGTCTCTCTCTGTCTCTCTGTCTTTGTCTCTGTCTCTCTGCCTGTCTCTGTTTCTCTCTCTCTCTCTCTCTCTCTCTCTCTCTCTCTCTCTTTCTCACTTGTCCATAGACACTGCTGCGTATGTTATGTCACTTGATGACTGTGTCTCTCCCTGTCCCTCCCTCTTCCCTATCTTCTTTTTCTTTTTATCTCTTTCGTTCACAGACGCTCCGCTCTCTCCATACCTGTCTCTTCTCCCGCCCTCTCCCCTCTCCCCTCTCCCTGCCCCACTTGTTCACAGACACCCCTGCATCTCTACTCAGGTCCACCGTCTGTGCACTCAGACATGTAATTTTCCTGTCTGTAACAGCTTGGTAATGCACTCCATCACCTATGTCCCTTTTTGGTTTTTATTTTATATAACCAACACTGGAGACCAGAGTCCAAACACACCTGCCCTTATCCAATTTGGAAATAGTTTATGTTGTACATTTCAGAACCTTCTACTCTGAGGTATTGGGTTATTGGGGGTTAAAGAAAGCATTCATTTTTCTCATCAAAATGTCACTGGTATAGGAGAGCTGGTCTGAATAGGGCTTGAAAGTGATGTCACGTCCTGCGATTTCATGGGACCTCACAGCGTTTTTTGCCAGAAAATGTTGGCATGTAATCCAATCAATGGTGGTGTTAAAATGATATTTCGATCCTCTTTGAATTGTGCCACGAGCTTCACATATGTTGTTTCTGATATTTTTTGTATAATTTTTCGTACGAAACACCAAACGATTTAGAGTGTTGTGTTTCTTAAAATTTTTCATACAGACGGCCTCGGAAAAAAATATTGATACTTCTGAATAATCTATATTTAGCTCCTTAAACAGCATATTTGTAGCCCAGCACATATAATGACTGGAATCAGAAGATATTGACTCGCTACCATACTATTAGATGTTCAGCTAAGGTCCCGTGAAATGCGGAACTAAGGGGCGGGACTTTCAAGCCCTATGCATGGCTCTTGACCTGCCCTAAAACACCCGTGTGCCAATTTACTTCATTTCATAAACTGGGCCAAGTAGCTTGTCTATGAGGGGTGCCAATGGGCTGCTTTGAGATGGTGTTACACAGGTGCTTGCTCTGAGTTTCACAACAGACAACATGCCAGCCAGGCAACATGTTCAGTTAGTTAAATTAAGCCTAGACATATTTAGGGCCGCTGACAGCTTTGGCTGCACCCAGGACAAAGTCATCTGAAAGTCCCCGCCAACACTTACAATGTGATGAAGATCCAATTTTGGGCCCCTTTTCTACCTGGGACAACTGTTGGCGTCCCTGCATGTATTAATTTTTTTCCACCAACAAAAATGGTTGCTTTCATGCAAATGTCATAATGTATTAGGCTACCATACTTTATGAAGTCCAGCAATATGACACACTGATTAATATTAAAATTGACCCAGCACATTTCATGCCATGTGCTGTAAGTTATATACCGTACATTTACCCAAATGACATGCACAGCTACAGTATACACTGAGCAGTGCAATGAAGAGCTAGGACAGACCAGATGACCACTGATGCAACCCAGCTCTATGGGGTACTAAACGTGAAACAAGACTGCAATACCAAAGAGAGCACGTTGCAATGGCAGTCAACATCTTCAACTGTGATGGTGTGGTAATCAGGTTTTCTATTAGCACCTCTCGTTGCCTCTTGGAGTGAGAATCCATCAGGTGCCCTGCCTCTCGGCTGAAAGTCAGTAACTGGATCTAATATGAGGGCAATGGGCAGCACACTGTGAAGTATCACTTTATATTCCCTCAATCACAACACATCCTTGCTGTAAGAGACACAGCAACATACAAACCAATACACACTGGAGAGCAATGATAAAAATGGGAATGACATGATACATCCCGGTGCTCATCATATGCATGGTTAAGTGTTCACTTGACAAGTTCTTGCATTTCTTCTTTTATCAAAGAGGGAAGAATCCTTTTCCAGCAACAGTTGATGATATAATAGGTCCACGCTGACAGAATTTTCGTACCTATTTTGGGTGTTGCCAACAGAAGAAGTTAGACTGGAAAATGTACATATCATGTGCAGTTTAAGACACACACATCATGAAAAAAACTCTGAGTCTGAATTTTATGCGCTACCGAAAGAAAACCGGTAAAAAACCTGTCCTTACTTTCTCATTTTGCTCTACCGACTGATTGTGCCAATGTGCCAGCGTTGCCTCTGTCTGAGTCCTTATTAATATCCTGTGACTGCGATATGCATTTCTTCTTTTCCAATCTCTTCACAAACACGATAAACCTGTGGCTGAAATGATGAGCATGCTTTTTGAGACTAGCACTGAGAACAATACTCTTATGTATTAATGGCAAAATTAATAAGGGATGAGGCCATGAGTTCATTTAATGAAAGCTTAATGGGTGTCCATTTAATGAAAGTTTTTTCCTGCCTTTTTTTGGCAAGTCTGTTCCATTCATGTTTAGCAAAAAACAGGTCTGAATGTTTTTATGCCTCTGTTTACTAGTTAACTTAAGCCTTTATTAATAACCACACTTTTTGCTCTTGTTTTTTCAGTGAAGAAAGCGAGGCTTCAAGGACCTCCAGGTAAGAGCCATTAACATACTTTCTAACTCCTGGTTGGATATCAGTTGGATGTACTTAGCTGTGCTGAGTCATGGAAGTGTTACTTACTTGTAAAAGGGAGGTTTAAAAGTCTTCCACCTGTCAAAAAACAATGGGTTTCAAAACCAAACCTTAAAAGAAAAAGTCTACAGAGCAGGCCCCCTGTTGACGTGCCTCAATGTGAACAGAATGATGAGGGGTGTGAGAACACCCATGTTGTGCTTCTACCCTCTACTTGTATGGGCTACACACAGGGGTGTCAAGCTCATTTTGGTTCCGGGACCACATGCAGACAATTTGATCTCAAGTGGGTCGAACCAGTAACGTAATTTCGAAATATCCCACATTTCTGCTTCATGATTGAGACGCATGCTAGTCAGTGATCTGAAGATGAATGTCAGCGGAAATATCAGGAGGATTGAATGAAAATGGTGAGAGAAAACGGTAAATTCATTCGTTCAAAAGTATTGAAAGCCTGACACCAGACACCTGCAGCAAATCTATAATGGGCCACAGATTTACTTATTTTTGTAAGTAAATAGTTTTTTTTTGTTTTTTTTTATCTTTGCAAGTCTGAGGCCGTATTATTATTTTTTTTTAAAGTTTTTTTTTGTCTTCTATGACTTCATTTGACAGGACAGTTTGACAGATAGACAGGAAGCAAAAGGGGAGAGAGACGGTGAGGGGTCAGCAAATGACCCGGGCCGGGAATCGAACACCGGGTCGGCCGCATGGCAGTCGAGTGCCACGGCAGGGCACTGAGGATGTATTAACCTGGCGGGCTGTATTCGGTCTCGTATATGTTTGACACGCCTGGACTACAGTCTCACACCCAACTTGTCATACAGTACATGTATGTTGATACTTTGGATAAACCTCAATATACAGTACGTTATGACGCCAACGTTTTCCCCTTTGTGTTGCATCATGATGCAAAAGGAAAAAGTGACCCCTTAGCAACAGGCATGTTTCGGTGACGGTTAAAGGGGTATGCCACTATTTTGGGGCTTATTACAATTAAAATCGTTGGCTGGGGTTTATAAAGGTGGTAAAGTGTCTTATTTTTCATGTTAAGCGTTGTCTTGCTTTAAGACAAGTTAAAAGAGGGAATATGTCGCTAAGCTAGTGAAAGTCAATGTATCCGTGTAGCATTGTAGCATGCTACATGGATACATTGACTTTCACTAGCTTAGCGACATATTCCCTCTTTTAACTTGTCTAAAAGCAAGACAACGCTTAACATGAAAAATAAGACACTTTACCACCTTTATAAACCCTGCCCAACGATTTTAACTGTAATAAGCCCCAAAATAGTGGCATACCCCTTTAAGTTTAGGTTAGGTTTAGGTCTAGGCCACCTGGCCTTTTGGTCATTATGCGATGGAAAAGGGGAACCTTTGGCTTTATTTATTGAGGCTTGTGAAGAATTTGGTGTGTAACTGGGGACTGGGGCCTTTTTTGCAAAAGAACAGTCCTATTTAAATGACAGCCTGAGTTTTAAATTGCGTCATTTGTGTAATCCACCTCTGTGGAAAACTGTGTCAGTGTAACTAAGGCATCGGAGCAGAGTCATTTTGTTCCAAAGGTGAGCCACCTGGATTTAGTATGACAATGAGGAGGAACTGGGCTAGCCAGATGTTCTGTTTTTGTCTTTGACTGTTCTGCATTCAGGGGTGAAGATGATGATGATGATGATGATGATGATGATGATGATGATGATGACCCATTTGCGTAATCGTCCCATTTCATAAATCCCAAAATGTTCCACCTGTCAACATGGCTAAGTTGTTAGCACCACATTAGATTTATTTGCTTTGCAGTGAGGCGCGTGAAGTAGAAGAGTATGATGATTACAATGTGATTGAATTCAAATGCCACTACATGAAGAAGTGGTAGCAGAGACGGTTAATATGCTCTGTATATCACCATCTTCAGATTCACCTTCACAACGGTTAAATATAAAAGCGCTGATTTGGCCTCGACACTCATCTTCACACCAAACCTTTCGCCAACCACTGCCTTACTTTCCTACATACCCAACATGGATATTCCAAGGATGTTAGTTTGAAATCCTACTTTATGGTAAATACATGGCTAAAAACAATGTACTATATATATATATATATATATATATATATATATATATATTTATATTTATATTTATATTTATATTTATATGTATATTTATATTTATATATATGGGCTTTGTATGCCTTTATTTTTGAGAGGGCAGTCGAGAGAGGGACAGGAAATTAGTTGGGAAAGAGTGGTGGGGAAGGGTCAGCAAAGGACCCGGGTTTGATTTCCGGGTCAAGATTCAAGATTATTTTTATTGGTCCCGAAGGAAATTCATCTTGGACATACATAGCTGCCACATAACACACAACGCTGATACATATGACGCAAAAAAAAAACCTCCACAAAAAAACACAAAGTGCCATCATAGAGATGCTTTAAGTGCAAACTTAAAGGATTTATCCGGAGTTAGAACAAGTTTGCCTCATTTTTGCATGTTTGGGATGAAATACAGTCATTCTAGAACAAAATCAAGGCAAAATGATGCGTTTTGAGAAAGTTTGATAATATCACGTTAGCCTTGTTAGCCATATCAGCTATGCAATATGATAGAATGGGGGCATCATATCTCGGCGGTTACACACATTTCAAAAACACAACATTTTAAAGTCTTGCACAGCTCAAAACAACGTCACACGTACCTCGTAATATGTTGAGGGTATCCACACATAAACCGAAGTGTCCAAAGCCCTTCATGCATTCTTGAAAGGTCTGCAGAATGTGTTTTGTGAAGCCAGTACCTTGACAATATCTACAGTTACGGTCAAGCCAACTTTTTGACACAAAAGTCCACAAAAGTAGATTGCATAGTACAGCCTCCTACTATATACATGGCCGGGGTCGCCGGCGTAGTAGACCAGTGCCCTACGGTTAGAGCCACAGCAGGGCCAAGTGGCCCATTTCTTGTAAGACTTTATCAAACTAGTGTAGGCATGTACGTTTTTTAATGTCTCTTTTTTCTGGTGTGAGTTAACTCTAGTGAAACAGGAGCGTGTGCTTCGGCCCAGTTTGATGTCGCACACTGAACTGGTTTATGAGGGAGCCAGGAGGCAAATGTTACTCCACGCAGGGATTTGGGAAATTTGAATGACGTGTGTCCTGTGTCTCTGATGTGCTTTCCTTTACTTGTGTCTCTGAAGGGTTTGTCTTGGGCAAAGCGTTGGAGTTAGTGGTGGAGAGTGATTGTGTTGGTGATCATGGTGTGATATGGGACATTGGTCAAGCAACCTCAACCACATTTTTCTGAACCAGGACCACTTTCCCATAAATCAGCAATGCTATAAAACTCCATGATTTGGTGCAGCATTATGTACATAACTCGTTCACACACATGGAATAGGATGATTAACCTGTTAAAACACTGCATTATAAATTTGCTGTTACCAGAATGCCAATGACCAAGTTGTAAAAGGCCCTGTGTTATGTCATGGTAGTTTAGTACTATGGTAGTTAACTTTTCAAGGACTATTACAGTGTTCCAGTCCAGAATGGTTTATGGACATGTGTATGATGTTTTAGAATCTGTTCAAACGGCATTGCTAAGATGACCAGCTACAGTAACTTGCCCAATCTAGATCCATCTGGAGAGATAGGCCAACATGTACTCCATTTATTAGGTCTGATTTTGGGACAGACCTGTTACTCATATTTCATCACTGCAGTCAGTAATCTTGTGGGTATCGGTCAGAAATGAATGATTTAGTCAGTATTCCCTCTGGTACTTTACTAAGTGGGTCATTACAAGGGCTTCATTGAAACACAGTCTGTCTACATATCAGTTGACTCCACTGGGATTTGAGGCTGAGAGAAGCCATGTTCCTATTCCCTTCCTTCAGCAAATCTTGTCTAGACAGTACTTAATAATTTCTCTCTTTTTTCATGCTCTCTCTCTCTCTCTCTCTCTCTCTCTCTCTCTCTCTCTCTCTCTCTCTCTCTCTCTCTCTCTCTCTCTCTCTCTCTCTCTCTCTCTCTCTCTCTCTCTCCCTCTGGAAAGGTCCCATTTGTTAGTGGTTCATGATTGGCCACAAAAGTGGTTGTAGCTAAGCAACCAAATATGTCAGACATCATGTAGCATTCTGAATCGCAGGTAAGGTAAGAATGGAACCGGTCTTGCCATTCAAATTTAGCAATTAATGTTGTGGACGCTTCCAAAAAATGTGATTTCCACCTTAACCTGTTAAAGCACGGCGTTATACATTTGCTGTTACCAATGACCTAGTCACAGTGCATTACCTGAGGCCCTCTGTTATGTCATAGTAGAGTAATACTATGATAATTAACCTTTCACTGACTACAGCGTGCCACTGGTGGTACGGCGTGCATTATGGGGCTACAGAATAAGACAGTAATCACGCAATCATATAATCATGCAATCAAAATCGAATAATCCTATCCCTAATCCCTAAACAAATGTATAATCTCATCATACAAATTAAAATCGTTGTCCAAACTCAATCCTTCTTCAAATGCAATAGTAGTCCCACACTAAAGTAGCCTACACTAAACACTAAAGTTCAGTGCCCTCATAATATCATACCGTACATGAAATGTAGCATCCTGTGGGGAAATGCATATGTAGGAAATCCTGTGTTACATGATCAAGTTTGCTTTAGTAGCTGCTAGTACTACTCTGCCGTTACCAGCAGTGGGATTAACATACAGAATCCTCCTGATTGTTGTTTAATGCCCAGATTAATGTCCTGGATTACACGTGTGGAAGTTTTCAGTTTGTTGATAATGATACATTTTCATTTCTTTGTAACATTTTACAAGGTGTAGCATATACACACACTACATGTTGTGTACAGTTTTAATCCTGTGGTGGCCCAGCAGAATATCAGAAATGCTTGCTTCGAGGAGGTGCAGACTTTGCTGAAGTTTGATCTTCATATACCCAACCTGGGGTTAGCGATTTAGCTAACTAAGTTAGCAAAGTACTTGGTTGGAATGCAATTTCCCTTTGGAACCCTACAGTTTGTAGTAAGTTGCTGACGGGTTAGCAACGATTCTTCCTGGTTGTTGGTGCCAGGGCAGACTCCTGATATGATGTTTAGTTTAGTTTATTTAGTTTGTGTGTGTGTGTGTGTGTTTGTGTGTGTGTGTACTCGTTATTTACTCTTTATATAAAAAAAACAAAAAAAACTAACCCCTCTTTGCAACTTCACTTGTTGTTCTGTATATCTCCTGTGCACTTTGTATTTGCTTGTGATGTTGGCTTGATTATGTCCTCTTTTGAAAGTCGCTTTGGTTATAAAGCGTTTGCCAAATGCAATGTAATGTAATGGTGCCGATGCGATAAACGTTGGTAGCTATAAGCCTGCCTTCACAATACAACTCAGCTCTATTCCACCATCACAGAGAATTGCTGTGTACAGGCCGTCCAGAACGGTACTAATGTCTTTTTTCAACACCAGTTATGTTCAGAACCAAAGTGCTTATTTGAGAACCAACCACCCGTGTTACTACCGGATTGTGTACCTTATCGCACGCGTGTCTGTTATCCATATCAACCTGCTGACGTCTATGTTGTCGTCACGGTTTGCAGAGACAAAACTGTCTCTTTGGGAGGGCACTCCTCCCTGTGCAGAGATGACATCATGATGATGGCTACACGCCCCCCCTCAACACTACTGAAATGCCATGGCCCCCAGGCAGCCCGCCCTACTCTTGTCTTTATATGACTTATTTATCTACAGGACTCATTAGCAATAAATAATCCATGAGAGTGGGAATCCCTGGGAAGCCTCTCTGCCTGGGTCTCTCTCTGTGTCCCTCTCTCTCTGTCACTTTGCCCCCGTCTCTGTCTCTCTTTCCCTCTGTCTTTACCTGCGAGCGTGTGTGCACGTGTGTATGTGTATGTGTGCATGTGTGTGTGTGTGTGTTCGTGTGCGTGTGTGCGTATGTATGTGTGCGTGTGCGCCAATCAAGCGTTGTTATTATTAGAGATGCACCGGATCCTGATTTTTAGGATCCTGCCGGATACCGGATCCACTGCTTAAGATCCTGCCGGATCCGGAACCGGATACCGGATCCTACGAAAGGGTTGAAACACATAGCCTACTCACACACGTGGGCCCTTTTTATCACGTTGGCTCAAACTATTTTGACTTAAAAGCCTCGGCTACCGGATCCTGGATCCTGGAACCGGATCCGGATAGTCTGAAAAACCCTTATTATCCTGCCGGATCCGGAACCGGATCTTGGATCCTGTACATCTCTAGTTATTATTTCTACTGTAAAAGCTCCTCTTCAAACTGAATAAAATTTTGTTTTACAGTTCCATTCATATAATCGTATTTAAGACTTAAAGAAGATTTCCAGTAAAGCTCTCAACTGGAATCCTGCCTTGAGTTTTGATTCTTGTTCACTATCTGTCAAGTATACTAGGAATAAATGCCAGGACAGAATAGAAAATCACAGAAAATATGTGGATTTACGATTTAGTCATTTCCAGTAATTTCAAAATCCGTCTCTGGATTTTAATTATAAGATTACAGTATATTGGATGAAATGTATAATCCATGTGGCACTCAATGATATCATGCTACATGTGGATCACACGTGAATGCTCACTACTCCCTCTCTGCAATTCAGAAATCAATGATCTAACTGACCTATATGACGTTTGATGTCCTGTTGCCTTGGAAGTGCTTGTTTCTATTACTAAGAGAAGAAAAACATCCGTTGTTTGAGTAAGTCAATGGATACATGTGATCTGATTATAGTAGATATGACTTACAGGTCCACTGTGTAAAATTTTTTAACAGTTTCTTTCCAGAATTCATGCTACCCAATCACAGATGTTACCTTTTTGATGAATACTTACCACCACTATCAAATTCTAATTATTCATCATGACTGGGAAAATTGCACTTTTCTTACATGAAAAGGGGGATCTGCTTCATGTCCTCCATTTTTAATTTCCAGAAATAGACCTTTTCAGCAGCAAAACCTAATGTACTTTGGTCATACTAGTAAATCCTAGTTTATTACTTCTTTGGCAATAGGGATCCCAGTTTCAATGAGCAGCATAACTGCAATAAAGTAAATGATAGAACACTGTTAATGCTCCCAGTGATTTATTTGCAATATTTGCAGTGCAAATAAATCACTTGGAGCATTACGTAACAGTGTTGCGGACTTCTATCATTTACTTCAGTTACTTTATTTTGTCCAGCACCTGTACCACTTTTGTTTGCGCATTCTCTACCTTCTTCAGCATAACTGCAATGCCTACTCTGGCCACCACTACACAGTACACCTCCAAGGGCCACCACCCTACACAGTACACCTCTACACACAACAAACTGACAGACAGCAGAACACTCAGGAGCAGTAAAAAAATGACATTTGTGCCTCAGGGTTTGACATGTGTTGCAAAGATGTGGCATCTCACCTGATTGGCCGGTCAGCGTAGGAGGCAGGTGTCAGCACACCTGTAGCCCAGCATTAACAGGCATGGCCACTTGTGTCTTTCTCCATCAGGAGAAGGGTGTGTGTGTGTGTGTGTGTGTGTGTGTGTGTGTGTGTGTGTGTGTGTGTGTGTGTGTGTGTGTGTGTGTGTGTGTGTGTGTGTGTGTGCGTGTACGTGTGCGTGTACGTGTGCGTGTGTTTATGTGCTGTGTGTTTGTGCACCCTTGCTCGTGTGTGTGTGTGTGTGTGTGTGTGTGTGTGTGTGTGGGGTGTGTGGGGTGTGTGTGTGTGTGTGTGTTGAAGGCATCTGGGGTGAGGGGATTGTTTTGAAGGGGTGAAGGAGGGGTCTGTAGGGAGCAGAGTACTCCAGAGGAAAGCAATCAAATAGGGATTACATTACACACACATACACACACACGCACACACACGCACGCTCGCACACACACACACACGCGCACACACACACACACACACACACACACACACACACACACACACACACACACACACACACACACACACACACACACACACACACACACACACACACACACACACACACACACACACACACACACAGAGCTGCATCATATCTTAGCCTTGGAGAAGTGTTCCGTATTTCACTGTAGAGTGGGAGAGAAACACACACTTGACCCTCCTGTCACCCACACACGCGCACACAGACACACACAGACACACACAGACACACACAGACACACACACACACACACACACACACACACACACACACACACACACACGCACGCACGCACGCACACACACACACTCACAAATGCAAAAAGAAAGCAGAGGAGGAGAGGTGGCCGCGAAGGGTAAAGGTACAAGCAGAGTTCAAGTACACTGAACTCCATATTTGGGATGAATGAATCACTCAGATGAAAGATTGCAGGAGTCTCAGTATACTAGATCCTAGACAAAATAAAGTTAATCATTGATTAGATCCAATTTTATTAGTATGCTTGCCATGCATTTTTCCGCCATTTTGAATTTTGTCAAAATCAATAAAAATTGCGCCCCGCCCTCAATTTTTGACCGATAGTCACGAATTTTTTGTGAGGGCATCTTCAGGCTGAGATACATCTACCCTAAAGGTCCTGGAACGATTGAATAAACCCGCTTCAAACAGGAGCCAATCAAAGTTGGCGGCGAAGACGCCAAACAGGAAGTGAGCTCATATCTTGGCAACGGCTACTTGTATCAGAACCCAACTTTATATACATCATCAAGACTATTCCCAGAGGAAACATAAAAATTTTCGTGTAAATACGCCACTAGGGGGCGCTACAATAAGCAAAAATGTTTTTTTGACCATATTGGCCTGTATTGACCCCAATTCATCAAACACTTGGTATCGCTGAAATCCTTGGGTCAAGCCGAATCCAACGCATACTATCATGTCATATCTACCACCATGAATTTCCCACCATTTTGACATATTCAAAAATCAATAAAAATGATGCTCCGCCCACAATTTGTTTCTGCTCGTCCTAAATTTCTTATCAGACCACCATTGGACTATTTTGCACCTATGCTGAAATTTACAGAGCAATAGCTGAAAGCATCGGCGCACAGCAGCCAATCAAATTCGACAACAAAGACAAATGCACCGTCCAAACAGGAGGTTAGCTCATATCTCAGCAACGCCTTGACAGATCTTAACGAAATTTCTCAAATATGATCTCCAGTACACCGAGAGGGTACCTACCGAATTCAGTGCAATACGGCTCCTGGGGGGCGCTACAGTTAGTGAAAATGTGTTTTTGCCAATATGATGCATACCAAACAGGAAGTTAGCTCATGTACAGATGGTTAACTGTATGTTGTGTATGCATGAAGGGCAGCATATGCATGAAGGGCAATTCATGCATGAAAGGCAAGGCATGCATGAAGGGCAGGAACCAATCGAATTTGCCGGAGAAGATGACAAACAGGAAGTTAGCTCATATCTCGGCAACCCCTACTCGTATCAGAACAAAAATCAATACACATTATCCTCATCATAGCCAGAGACTACATACCAATTTTCGTGAAAATTGGAACATGGGGGGCGCCACAATTAGTGAAAATGTATTTTTACCTCATGTTGAAGTCGCCAAACAGGAAGTTAGCTCATATCTCGGTAACGACATGACAGATCACAACCTAATTAGATACACATGATCGACATCACGCCTAGAGGTCAAATGACAAACTGGAGGATAACTGGCCACTGGGGGGCGCCACAATTGACCAAACTGTGTTTTGGCCATATTGAAGAGGCCAAACAGGAAGTTACCTTATATTTCGGCAACGCCCATATGTATTACAACCAAAATGGTATTCACATTATCCTGGGACCAAGCCGAATCCAACGCACCCTTTGACAAAATTTTGGACCCTGGAAAGTTTTCCTGCAATTTTGAATGTTGTAAAAATCAATAAAAATGACGCCCCTCCCACATTTTTTTAGGGAGTGTCCCGGACATTTTATCAGATCATGTTCAGACTGAGATACAGCTACCCTGAAAGTTACAAACTGATTCCTTGAACCGTCTTTGAACAGGAGCCAATCAAATTTGGCGGCGAAGACACCAAACAGGAAGTGAGCTCATCTCTCGGCAATGCCTACTCGTATCACAACAAAAATGAATACACATTATCTTCACTATAGCCAAAGGCTACATACCATTGTTTGTGAAAATTGGCCCCTGGGGGGCGCCACAATTAGCGAAATTGTGTTAGATATGCAAGTGTACAATATGGTGTCCAGGGGGTAGTACACCAAAAAAACATGTTTTTGACTTTTTGACTCTTATGGGGTGTTTGTGTTAGATTGTGTGTGTGTGTGTGTGTGTGTGTGTGTGTGTGTGTGTGTGTGTGTGTGTGTGTGTGTGTGTGTGTGTGTGTGTGTGTGTGTGTGTGTGTGTGTGTGCTGAACATGGATGAAGAGCAATGCATGAAGGGCAACCTCCATGAAGGGCAACATGCATGAAGGGCAACGCATGCATGAGGGGCAGCGAATGCATGGAGGGCAAGCATACTCCAGCATTTTCTGTGAGGAAATGCAATCTAGTTTTGTTTGCCATTTTTACTGTCATTAGACATAGGACTTTTATTGTCATTATACAGTTACCATGTACAAACAAACTAAAAGGCAAGATATACATAAGCACACACGCCTTGTGGCTTTCCTTATCATCACCAGCTCCATTTGATATGTGATGGCTTGACTGATAGTCATTGGTGCGGCCACTGCTAGGCTGGTCTTTCCCCTCTGGCAAAAGGCTTGCAGATTCTTTCCTAGACAAGCTCTCAAATTATACCTGCCCATAACAACAAGCGCTCCATCCATTTTTGCATTACGTGTTTTAGTGTGGAACTTCTTGTTCTTGTATATATTCACTGTTTACCTGACTGAAGAAAGAGAAATAGAAAGAGAAAGAGAAAGAAAGAAAGAAAAAAAAGAAAGCCCAACTGGGAAGCTCAAACTCCCATTGTCAGTGTGACACAGCACTCTACAGCACACAATTGAACACTGCTCACTGCGAAATTGCATTTATGCCTCACCCGTGCAAGGGGGCAGCCCCCAATGGCGTCCGAAAGGGAGCAGTGCGGCAGGACGATACAATGCTCAGGGTACCTCAGTCATGTAGGAGGATGGGGAGAGCACTGGTTAATTACTCTGTCAAACCGGCAACCTTTGGGCCACAAGTCTGACGCCCTAACCGCTTACCCATGACTGCCCGCTAGGCCTATGTGAAAATATCCTAGAAAGTGTCCGGCACCCAAGCCTTGTGTTTGACACCCCTGACCTATGGCACACTGTACATCACTAAAGCAGGGAGTGAACTCTGTTTCACAGCTATCTGATGGCATAGTACTCTTGCTCACTTTCCTCTCTCTTCTCCTCAGTCCCCTTGATCTCCCTCTGTGATAATGATGATGGCTGTGTTCTTTATGGGAAATTGCACTCAGAAATCTTCCTGTAATTGTGTTTCCTGTTCTTTTACTTCAGTTCTGAAGTGACAGCAAGTATGTCACTACACTGAAGACAAAACGAGAACAAAATGAGCTGGTCTAGGCACCGTGTATGACTGGACTTAAAAGCACATGGGCTATGTGTGTTTTTATGTCAATAACTGAATCATCAAGTAGACTAATAGAATAGAATAGGTAATAGACTGCTAAAGTGTTAAATACAGAGGAGTGCCATTATCCCTGCAGATTATTACTCACTCTATACATCCCACCATTTACCATTCACAGACATTGTAGACAGGGGCTAATGTTGCCCTGTGCCATTTCAAATAACATCATTAAGTATTATGTCAAGTCAAGTCAAGTCAGCTTTTATTGTCACTTTCATCATATGCACTAGACATACAAGGAAAAATGAACTGACATTTTCTCTCTATACCATGCCAGGACAAGACATATACAAACTGACATACAGTGCAGTCAGGACAGGTAACAGTGATGGACTGGTAACAATGGACAATAATGTAGGCCCTATGTGAGTAGTTAAGCGTTAAGTAGTGAGTGGTTGCTCTGGCTGTGTTGTTGCATGACTACTGTACTGCATGACACTGAGTATGGTACCAGGTTTTTGCATAAAATATTGCTGTGTAAATATTATTGTGTGTATTGCAATGTGGAATGTGGGAAAGCACAAACGCGCACAAGCGCAAAGTGCACACATACACTCACAAGTCAGGAAGCTGGGCATCTAGTGAAGATGAAGTTTCCACCTAATGGAATTAGGAATGTGAACGGATGAAAGAGAGATGGAGTGAGAGAGAGAGAGAGAGAGAGAGAGAGAGAGAGAGAGAGAGATAAAGAGAGAGATAAAGAGAGAGTTAAAGAGAGAGAGAGATACAGAGCTAGAAGGATCTTGAATCCATCAGCACAGTGCAATATTCATAACAGCTTGGCCTCTTGCTAATCCATATCGCCTGTGTCAGTAGAGTAGATGGAAAGACTTGGATGCTACATTACAGTATGCTTTATGCTTTTACTCCATTAGCAGTTGCTGCACACATGGCATGACAGACAACCATGCAGAAGCAGAATCCTGTTGTGATATTGTGGTTTTGTGACATCAAGTCAGAACAACAGGAGATCTGGAAACATCGGGACTGCAGAAATATGGATTATGATGGCCATGAATGGAAATGAAATATGTGGTTGCCGTTTTAATCTTACATACCTAACTACAAACATCAATGAGGAATGCTTTTGGCTTCTGTCTGTCTGGCTATCAATTGTGTATGTCCTGTGCCTTTTGGCTGGTAAAGACAATGTCTTGAGGTCATAATTCACAATCTCTGGGTCTTAATGTCTCAATGGTGAATCAGTACTGTTCTCTGGGTCCTTTGTCCACATTAGTGTTTCTCAACAGGGGCTCTACAGCCCCCCAGGGGGCGTTAGGGAGCCCTAGGGGGGCATTGAGAAGCAGACAGCTGAGAGGGGGTGGTGCTTAGTTGCCATTGGGGATAATAAGTCTATTTAATTGTTTTAATTCTAAGGGGGGTGTTGGCAGGCTTATGATGAAATCCAGGGGGCATTTGTTCAAAAAAGGTTGAGAACCACTGGTCTACATTAACCTACATGCATTTCCACATGCTGTAGATGTTATCCCTACCTGGTTAGGTACTGCTATGGGAGTTTATGTTGAGACAGGGATGTTTTTAATGCTTCATGTCCAGTGCCCTCCATGTTATTACATAACCTCGGTAATCAGGATTTACATCCACAAAGCACTATGCACACATTTATGTAATTCAGTTTACGTTGATCTGTATCATTATTCTTAAGTATAAAGAAAAATGGCTCTTTCAGGGCAGTGCACGCGTGTGTATGCGTGCATGGGTGCACGTATGTGTTTGTGTATGTGTGTGTGCATATGTGTGTGTGCACATGTGTGTGTGTGTGTGTGTGTGTGTGTGTGTGTGTGTATGCGTGTATGTGTGTGTGTGTGTGTGTGTGTGTGTGTGTGTGTGTGCGTGCGTGCGTGCGTGTGTGCACATGTGTGTGTGTGTGTGTGTGTGTGTGTGTGTGTGTACTGTGTACTCTATGTATGGAGCTGGATATGACAGATGAAAGGATGTCTTGTATTTGTCTATGGCCATACATACTGTATATACCATATTGCCCCACACAGCCTAATGTCATTTCTGTGTCTCTCTCCTTCCAGACAAGTTCAATGTCTATGTGACATTGAAAGTGCAGAATGTTAAGAGCACAACTGTCACCGTGCGTGGGGACCAGCCATGTTGGGAGCAGGACTTCATGTTGTGAGTACAGTTCAACTCTTATTTTCATAGAAATGCTCTACGCCAGAAATCCTCCTGCATAGATGTTCTACTGTGCAACGCAGAGAGAGATGCTCTGTTCTGCTCTATATATGCTCTCAACTTTATTCCGTTGAAATGCTCTATTGGACTCTACACAGTACATTATCTACTCCACTTTACCTTGACAAGGCCCCCCATGTACCGGTTGATTTCATCCAAGCCCCGCTTACGTCAGCCATGCACACTTTTTTTTTTTTTACTATGCACCGCAGCCCCTTTCGCAACCATAGTGTAGGTCTGTTGGTCAGTGCCCCACTGGACTCTATAAAACAGTAATGAAAATAGCAGTGATGTTTTTTTGAGATGGAATAGATTATTGTAATGCAGTTTTTAACTAATGGGAATATTGTTTAGGTTAGGTTTTTTTTTTTTTTAACTTTTGTGCACATTTGTTATTCAATGTATTCAATTACGCATTAGTTACTTTGTTTTGCAGTACTTTTCCTTTCAACTTGCTGTGGACCCCCTAACACCCACTCACGGCCCCTCAGGGGTCCCCAGCCAGCCCCCACTTTGAAAACCACTGATCTGCTCTACGTACTTAACAGAGTTGCTCTTCTTCACCCTGTGGAGAACCGTTTGTAAACAACACAAAGAATATCACCAGTTTGAGTCTCCGTGCATCAAAATTGTTCTCATAAAGCACACACACCATATTACACTGTGTCACAGATTCACAGTGCAAAAGGAACGGATGCCCCACTAATTAAGCGGGCTTGCGGAGCAAGGACCATGCAGAGCATGGCCCTTGCAGAGCAAGGCCCGATTATAGTAATCTCTAAGTCCTGTTTCTTTATTAAGCGGGCTTGCGGAGCAAGGACCATGCAGAGCATGGCCCTTGCAGAGCAAGGCCCGTTTATAGTAATCTCTAAGTCCTGTTTAGTTATTATTATTAAGCGGGCTTGCGGAGCAAGGACCATGCAGAGCATGGCCCTTGCAGAGCAAGGCCCGTTTATAGTAATCTCTAAGTCCTGTTTCTTATTTATTATTATTGGTCTTGTGCAGGGGCAGTAAAAATAGAAAATGGATCTCCTCCTAGGCCTTTCGAGATAGAGACACCGTTCAAACACTAAAACGACCGGCTCGGCTTGGAGATCGCGTATCGTTATAGGCTTCTCCGTGTCTCTTGTCGTTTTCCCGTTTTTGGCGATTTTGTTAAAGCCTGGGTCTCCATTGAAAACTATGGTGGAACCTTCATGAACCAAAGTTCCGCCACTCTAGAGATTAGAGTGTAGGAGGCTTTTTTCGGTCATAAAACATCAACACTTTCACCTAGAAGTTTAGTTGACGCGTTGTTAGCGAGCTCTATGGGATGTCTCCAAATTGTGAAAGTTTCATCTCCCAACTCCCAATACTTTTTAAATGGCAGGTTTGTAAAAAAAACAGGCCTGGCTCTATGGAGAATCCCATTCTTTCGAAAAGTGCATTTTTCAAGAGATCAGCGCATGTCCCAGGTCCATTTGTGCCTGAACCCTTTCACCTATAAACTTCATTCAAAGACTGTTAGAGAGATCACAAGCATGACTCCGATCTGTGAAAAGGACACGTGCCAACTCCTTTTAGTTTTTTTACAACGATGTTGTAAAGACAAAAAACTCATTCTCATTTTCTCCCCAGTTTAGAGCTCAATACTAACTGTCTTTCAGTCAATCACAACAGGTGCAGCCAGTGAAGGGTTCCATTTCAACTGTCACTGTCTCAAGATTCTATTCTTAACGAGCAGGTGCGAGCAACCATTCTAGAAGTCTATTGTTCAGCTCTGCAATGCAATGTAATATAGTCTTGCTTGACTATCCAGACAATTAGCTGCTTGGCTTAGTGGTAATGCATGCCGCTGCATTAGAGATATGGAGGTTGAGGGTTCGTGTCCCTACTGAAGCCATGTTGATTTTCTAAATTATATCATATGCAGCGTTCCTTGGCCGACTTAAAATGCCATGTATATCATTTAGTATGGATGGCAAATGTGCTGAATTACAGATATTGAGGTTGGGGGTTCGAAACCCAGTCAAAGCCATGTTGATTTTCAAAATTATATCATATGCAGTGTTCCTTGGCCAACTTCAAATGCCATGTATGTCATTTAGTATGCATGGCAAATGTGCTGGATTACAGATATGGAGGTTGGGGGTTCGAATCCCAGTCAAAGCCATGTTGATTTTCAAAATTATATCATATGCAGTGTTCCTTGGCCAACTTAAAATGACATGTATGTCATTTAGTATGAATGGCAAATGTGCTGAATTAGGGATATGGGGGTTGGAGGTTCGAACCCCAGTCGAAGCCATGTTGATTTTCAAAATGATATCATATGCAGTGTTCCTTAGCCAACTTCAAATATCATGTATTGTATGTCATTTAATATCAATGGCAAAGGGGTTGGATTACAGATATGGAGGTTGTGAGTTCTAATCCCGCTCGAAGCCATGTTGATTTTCAAAATTATATCATATGCAGTGTTCCTTAGCCAACTTAAAATACCATAAATGTCATTTAGTATATCCCCAAAACGCAGAGCTACAACACTTTCAAGATGGCTGAATCCAAGATGGCTGAATTGTTTGGCCCATAACTTCTGACTGGGTGGATGGAGTTTTTCCAAGATTTCTTTTAGCTTTGTTTTCTCAATAGTACTTTGTTTTTCTCTGCCCCAAAAGGCAAGCCCGCTTCCAGCATTTTCTGTGAGAATGCATTTCTAGTTATAGCTTGGTCTTGTGCAGGGGCAGTAAAAATAGAAAATGGATCTCCTCCTAGGCCTTTCGAGATAGAGACACCGTTCAAACACTAAAACGACCGGCTCGGCTTGGAGATCGCGTACAGTTATAGGCTTCTCCGTGTCTCTTGTCGTTTTCCCGTTTTTGGCGATTTAGTGAAAGCCTGGGTCCCCATTCAAAACCATGGTGGAACCTTCATGAACGACAGTTCCGCCACTCTAGAGATTAGAGTGTAGGAGGCTTTTTCGGTCATAAAACATCAACACTTTCACCTAGAAGTTTAGTTGACGTGTTGTTAGCGAGCTCTATGGGATGTCTCCAAATTGTCAAAGTTTCATCTCCCAACTCCCAATACTTTTTAAATGGCAGGTTTGTAAAAAAAAAACAGGCCTGGCTCTATGGAGAATCCCAGTCTTTCGAAAAGTGCATTTTTCAAGAGATCAGCGCATGTCCCACACGGAGGTCCATTTGTGCCTGAAAAATTTAACCTATAAACTTCATTCAAATACTGTTAGAGAGATCACAAGCATGACTCCGATCTGTGAAAAGGACACGCTCCAACTCCTTTTAGTTTTTTTACAACGATGTTGTAAAGACAAAAAACTCATTCTCATTTTCTCCCCAGTTTAGAGCTCAATACTAACTGTCTTTCAGTCAATCACAACAGGTGCAGCCAGTGAAGGGTTCCATTTCAACTGTCACTGTCTCAAGATTCTATTCTTAACGAGCAGGTGCGAGCAACCATTCTAGAAGTCTATTGTTCAGCTCTGCAATGCAATGTAATATAGTCTTGCTGGACTATGCATGACAATTAGCTGCTTGGCTTAGTGGTAATGCATGCCGCTGCATTAGAGATATGGAGGTTGAGGGTTCGAATCCCACCTGAAGCCATGTTGATTTTCTAAATTATATCATATGCAGCGTTCCTTGGCCGACTTAAAATGCCATGTATATCATTTAGTATGGATGGCAAATGTGCTGAATTACAGATATTGAGGTTGGGGGTTCGAAACCCAGTCAAAGCCATGTTGATTTTCAAAATTATATCATATGCAGTGTTCCTTGGCCAACTTCAAATGCCATGTATGTCATTTAGTATGCATGGCAAATGTGCTGGATTACAGATATGGAGGTTGGGGGTTCGAATCCCAGTCAAAGCCATGTTGATTTTCAAAATGATATCATATGCAGTGTTCCTTGGCCAACTTAAAAATGCCATGTATGTCATTTAGTATGAATGGCAAATGTGCTGAATTAGGGATATGGGGGTTGGAGGTTCGAACCCCAGTCGAAGCCATGTTGATTTTCAAAATGATATCATATGCAGTGTTCCTTAGCCAACTTCAAATATCATGTATTGTATGTCATTTAATATCAATGGCAAAGGGGCTGGATTACAGATATGGAGGTTGTGAGTTCGAATCCCGCTCGAAGCCATGTTGATTTTCAAAATTATATCATATGCAGTGTTCCTTAGCCAACTTAAAATACCATGTATGTCATTTAGTATATCCCCAAAACGCAGAGCTACAACACTTTCAAGATGGCTGAATTCAAGATGGCTGAATTGTTTGGCCCATAACTTCTGACTGGGTGGATGGAGTTTTTCCAAGATTTCTTTTAGCTTTGTTTTCTCAATAGTACTTTGTTTCATCTCTGCCCCAAAAGGCAAGCCCGCTTCCAGCATTTTCTGTGAGAATGCATTTCTAGTTTTGGTTTAAAATTCTAGTGATAAAAGGCCTAGCATAAAATGTACATTCAATCGATGTATTCAATTTCACCACCCCTCGCTTGTTTTATTGCACATGTCCGTCTGTTTTTCTTTCATTTCTTAATCCGTATTACTAACACACACAGTTGTAAGTGTTATACAGTGCACAGAATATCCTAAAGTGAAATGTGGAATATATGCAAAGATGTGGCTTGGCTTTGAGCTGTGGATTGTATAGCATGGTTGCCTGGGGCCATGGAGTCTAGGACCAAATTTTAAAATGTTTTGTAATGATTCTGCTGTGCTGTTTGGCTGACAAGACGTGTGGTGATTTGTTTGTTTGTCCTCAAATGGTTTCCTGGTTATGGCCTGTCACTTCTGATTGTGTGGTGCCCTTTGAGGGTTGTTTTTGTAAAGTCTGCCACGTCTGGGCAGAGGAGGGCGACTCAGAGTGCCAGGGAGGTTAAGGTGCCATAATTCCCTCTATCTTGTGTCGTTATTGGACATGCGTTTACTATGCTGACCTCTCCTGGCTGCCACTTTTATGTGTTATGTGCGTTTTGATGCGCCAAAGGCACAGCATTGTGGGTTAGCAGAAAAAATACAGCAAGCACATGTGCATATGTGCCCAAATACACATGAGTACTCTCACACATAAAGGTACAGAATGCACACGCACGCACACACGCACACACGCACACACGCACACAAACACACAAATGCATTCACACACACACACACACACACACACACACACACACACACACACACACACACACACACACACACACACACACACACACACACACACACACACACACACACACACACACCTACACACACACACATATCATACATGCACACATATCATACATGAATCAATTAACTTGTAGTTGTACTAAAGCACAAACAGACGTGACCAAACAAGGTGGTAGAATAGACAATATTCAACATGGAGGACCTATCTTGAGGATCACATCGTGAGAAGCATGTATGAACTCGTCAGTGTAGGTAACATGCAATGCCAAGTAACAGTCCCCAGCTCATCTCTCTAGCGTGTGTAAGGACACAGTAATAAGCTTGAACAGTGGACCAGCACAGCAGAGGAGTGGACAGACACGCAGATGTGGATCAGCTCTGTTGTCCACTCAGGCAGATGCCGTCTCATGAAGGGTGTCAGTCACAGTAAACAGTAAATGTTCCAGTGTTAATGCAACACTTACTGAGACGAACTTAACCCCAAATTTAAAGGGACACTGTGTGAGATTTTTAGTTATTTATTTTCATTTATTATATTAATGTTACCTTTTTCATGAATACTGACCACCACCATCATATTCTAAGTATTCATAATGACTGGAAAAATTGCACTTTTCATACATGGAAAGGGGGATCTTCTCCATGGTCCACCATTTTGAATTTCCAAAAATAGCCATTTTTAGCTGCAAAAATGACTGTACTTGGATCTTACTAGAAAATCTTTGTTTATTACTTAGTAAACTTTCATGTAAAGATCAAATTTGGCAATAGGCAGCCCAGTTTCAATGTGCAGTATAGTTGCAGTACCTTTTTTGACCATTTCCTGCAC